>NC_056507.1:50250796-50259953 GCF_014905685.2 Nematolebias whitei | reverse complement strand
GGTCGGGTCGCGGGGGTAGCAGCCTAAGTAGGGAGGCCCAGACTTCCCTCTCCCCAGCCACTTGGGCCAGCTCTTCCGGGGGAATCCCGAGGTGTTCCCAGGCCAGCCGAGAAACATAGTCCCTCCAGCGTGTCCTGGGTCTTCCTCTGGGCCTCCTTCCGGTGGGACGTGTCCGGAACACCTCACCAGGGAGGCGTCCAGAAGGCATCCTAAACAGATGCCCAAGCCACCTCAACTGGCTCCTCTCGACGTGGAGAAGCAACGGCTCTACTCCGAGTCCCTCCCGGATGATCGAGCTTCTCACCCCGTCTCTAAGGGAGAGCCCAGACACCCTGCGGAGAAAACTCATTACGGCCGCTTGTATCCGAGATCTCATTCTTTTGGTCACAACCCAAAGCTCGTGACCATAGATGAGGGTGGGAACGTAGATCGATCGGTAAATTGAGAGCTTCGCCTTTTGACTCAGCTCTCTCTTCACCACAACAGACCTGTACAGCGCCCACTTCACTGCAGACGCTGCACCTATCCGCCTATCGATCTCACGCTCCATTTTTCCCTCATTCGTGAACAAGACCCCAAGATACTTGAACTCCTCCACTTGGGGTAGGACCTCCTCCCTGACCCGGAGAGGGCACTCTACCCTTTTCCGGCTCAAGACCATGGCCTCGGATTTGGAGGAACTGATCTTCATCCCGGCCGCATCGCATTCGGCTGCGAACCGCTCCAGCGAAAGCTGTAGATCACGATCTGATGAAGCCAATAAGACCACATCATCTGCAAAAAGCAGAGACGCAATCCTAAGGCCACCAAAACGGATCCCCTCAACACCTTGGCTGCGCCTTGAAATTCTGTCCATAAAAGTTATGAACAGAATCGGTGACAAAGGGCAACCTTGGCGGAGTCCAACTCACACCGGGAACAAGCCCGACTTACTGCCGGCGATGCGGACCAGGCTCTGACATTGGTCATACAGGGACCTAACAGCCCGTATCAAATGGCCCGGTACCCCATACTCCCAGAGTACCCCCCACAGGGCCCCCCGAGGGACGCGGTCGAACGACTTCACCAAGTCCACAAAGCACATGTAGACTGGTTGGGCAAACTCCCAGGCACCCTCCAGGACCCTGCTGAGAGTGTAGAGCTGGTCCAGTGTTCCACGGCCAGGACGAAAACCGCACTGTTCCTCCTGAATCCGAGGTTCGACTATCCGACGGACCCTCCTCTCTAGAACCCCCGAATAGACCTTACCAGGGAGGCTTAAGAGCGTGATTCCCCTATAGTTGGAACACACTCTACGGTCCCCCTTTTTGAATAGGGGGACCTCCACCCCGGTCTGCCAATCCAGGGGAACTTCCCCCGATGTCCACTCAATATTGCAGAGTCGCGTAAGCCAACACAACCCTACAACATCCAGAGCCTTAAGGAACTCTGGGCGGATCTCATCCACCCCTGGGGCCCTGCCACCGAGGAGCTTTTTAACCACCTCGGTGACCTCAGCACCAGAGATTGGAGGGCCCGACCCAGAGTCTCCAGGCTCCGCTTCCTCGGTGGAAGACATGCCGGTGGGAATGAGGAGGTCTTCAAAGTATTCCGCCCACCGACCCACAACATCCCGAGTTGAGGTCAGCAGCACACCACTCCCACTATAAACAGTGTTGGTGGCGTACCGCTTTCCCCCCCTGAGACGCCGGATGGTGGACCAGAATCGTCTCGAAGCCATGCGGAAGTCGTTCTCCATGGCCTCTCCGAACTCCTCCCATGCCCGAGTTTTTGCCTCAGCAACCACCCGAGCCGCATGTCGCTTGGACTGCCGGTACCCATCAGCTGCTTCCGGGGTCCCACAGGCCAAAAAGGCCCGATAGGACTCCTTCAGCCTGACAGCATCCCTCACCGACGGTGTCCACCATCGGGTTCGAGGGTTGCCACCGCGACAGGCATCGACAACCTTGCGGCCGCAGCTCTGGTAAGCCGCCTCGACAATAGAGGCACGAAACATGGTCCACTCAGACTCAATATCCCCCACCTCCCTCGGAACATGTTCAAAGTTCTCCCGGAGGTGGGAGTTGAAAGTCCGTCTCACAGGAGACTCTGCCAGACGTTCCCAGCAAACCCTCACAATACGTTTGGGTCTGCCAGGTCTGACCGGCATCCTCCCCCACCATCGGAGCCAACTCGCCACCAGGTAGTGATCAGTTGACAGCTCCGCCCCTCTCTTCACCCGAGTGTCCAAGACATGTGGCCGCAGATCAGATGAGACGATGACAAAGTCGATCATCGAACTGCGGCCTAGGGTGTCCTGGTGCCAAGAGCACATATGGACACCCTTATGCTTGAACAAGGTGTTCTTTATTGACAATCCATGACGAGCACAGAAGTCCAACAACAGAACACCACTCTGGTTCAGATCAGGGGGGCCGTTCCTCCCAACCACACCCCTCCAGGTCTCACTGTCATTGCCCACATGAGCATTGAAGTCCCCCAGCAGAACAAGGGAGTCCCAGGAGGTGCACTTTCCAGTACCCCCTTCAAGGACTCCAGAAAGGGTGGATAATCCGAACTGCCGTTTGGTGCATAAGCACAAACGACAGTCAGAACCCGTCCCCCCACACGTAGGCGGAGGGAGGCCACCCTCTCATTCACTGGGGTGAACCCCAACACACAGGCACCAAGTTGGGGGGCAATAAGTATGCCCACTCCTGCTCGGCACCTCTCACCAGGGGCAACTCCAGAGTGGAAGAGTATCCAGCCCCTCTCAAGGAAACTGGTTCCAGAGCCAGAGCCATGCGTAGAGGTGAGTCCGACTATTTCTAGCCCGAACCTCTCAGCCTCACACACCAGCTCAGGCTCCTTCCCCACCAGTGAGGTGACATTCCACGTCCCAATAGCCAGCTTCTGTAGCCGAGGATCAGACCGCCAGGGTCCCCGCCCTCGGCCACCACCCATCCCACATTGCACCCGACCCCTTTGGCCCCTCCCACAGGTGGTGAGCCCATGGGAAGGGGGACCCACGTCTCCTCTTCGGGCTGTGCCCGACCGAGCTCCATGGGTAAAAGCCCGGGCACCAGGTGCTCGCCCGCGTGCCCCACCTCCAGGCCTGGCTCCAGAGTGGGGCCCCAGTGACCCATGTCCGGGCAAGGGAACATTAGGTCCGTTTATTTTTCTCATCTAATCTCTAATCTCATCTCATCATGGAATCTTTGTGTTAGATTTATTTATAAATCACATTTAAACACTGCTTGTACCAATTAAATTAAATAAAAAGTCACACACACGTTCTCTATCACAGTCATTAATCAGCAAACAAACAAACAAGCAGCTTCATCTACCAGAGAGACTGATGTTACGTTTTCTCTCTTGGAAACAGAACAATGTGTTAAATTGTAGAGACTCACTTGCAACACGAGTTGGGAGTGAGACGAGTTGCATCTGCTGTAGCTCCTTCCTCCACCTCATGACTCAGACATGTTTACGTTTATCAGCGTGGTTCTCCTGTGTCGTGTCGGCGATTTTCAAAGCTGCATGTTTCTCAGTTTTTATCTTTGTGAAGTTCTCCCACACTTTGGAGGACTTGGGTCGAACAGTTTTCGCTGCGTCGGTCATTTGTAAAATTTACTTAATTTGCTTTGAAAACATCCTCTGCTCTGATACCTCCTCGCTCTGTTCAACTCGTGCTGCAGAGTTGTTGTTTTTTCAAACTTTATTCAGTCAGTCAGCATTGACAATGAACTGCCCGTGAACAAAACGAAACGGCTCCGCAGTGCCGTGAAAGACGCATAATCGCGCAACACAATGAATCGATAATGGAATTCGTTGCCAATGCTTTTAATCATTGATTTTATCGATTTGTTGTTGCAGCCCTAATTTATATATTTTGAATTTTTTGTCTGTGATGGACTGGAGACCTGTCCAGGTGTCCCCTGCCTCTCACACAGAGTCAGAGCCTCAGAGATTCTTTATCGTCATTCGCAGCTCATGTGGTGCATGTGGTGGAGTGAAATTATGTACACAGGGTCCCAGTTACATCCAACAATAAAATGTAAAAGAAAAACAGTAATGACATCTAACATATGAACTAAGAAAAACATCAACTAAATATACACTAAGCACTCATAACATAAAAGCATTAAGTCGAACATCAGCACAAACATGAACATGAGTCCATGTGAGCAGATGAGCACGAATGAACACAATCAACATTGAAACAGATCAGCAGGTTCCGGTTTCAACCGGATGGCAGCATAAGACGCTCCTCCTTAAAGATTTTAATAAAACTTCTGCAACCTATTCTAACTACTCACAGACTTTACTGCAAGATAGCAAGCGCAGGACAGGATGGAAACAAGAGAGAGAAGCAAGAAAAATGCTCCAGATACGTCTGAGGGTGACGACAAACCGCAGCACATGGATAGCTATGCTAACACTAAAGACGGGCCCGGAAAATCAAAAGGTAACGAAAAACCCAAAGTTAATCTTGAAATTATCCTTCGTGAAATACAAGAATTTAGACAATAAAACAAACACCTAAATGTTTTAAGAGAGGACATTAACAAAACGAACCAATGAATTGAGGAAGTTGAAGAGCGCATCGTGTCTGCGGAAGCGAAGCTAGACACGGTCGAGCTAGCAGTGAGAAACATGCTAAAAACACCGATTCAAATCAAAGACAAGCTGGCTGACCAAGAAGCAAGAGCAGGGAGAAAGAATATACGGATTTTCAATGTACCAGAGAACAAAGAACAAGGCAAATGGATGATTGAATATGTAGAAAAACTCCGAGAGAAACTGAGCCTTCCTGACTCCTACGAATTCAGCATGGAAAGGATGCATATGCCCCTTTTCCACTGTCACAGTGTGGATCAGGTCAGTTCGGGTCGGTTCAGCTCAGCTCGGGTCTGTTGTGTTGTGTTGCGTTTCCATTTACACTTCTGGACCGGCTCTGTAGGCGGGGACTAGAATCCAACTCGTCTTACCACCTGGTGGCGGTAGTGCTCCCTTAAGCTACTTACTAGCCACCACTAAACATATTAGAAGAAGAACACCCTGAAGACTGTCACAGATGTTGTGGAAGAGAAGAGATGTCATGCTCTAATAGAGTACCTCCTGAGTTGTAACTTTTAAACCTGATTCATAATCCTACCTTACTGCCTTCCCTGCCTGCTTTAAACCCATGTGTTTTACATTTTAGTTTAGATTTTTACAATAAAGATGTATTAAAAATATCTTCACTTTTATTATTTGCAGATATGCACAAGGTTCATGTTAAAATTGCAAAACATCACACTGTGCTGTAATCTTTGAAACTGCTTTTACAATAAGATACAGACTTGAAAACAATTAGATTAAATTTTGACCCTAAATTTTAAAGCTTTGACTTTCATTAATCTTAAAAACATAAATGTATTACTTATTAATCTAAAAAAGTTAAGTCTGGTCCTCTGGACATTCAAAACACAAAATAAACAAACAAAAAACATTTATTGTTTATTTATTATAAACTGTATTGTTTGTTTTGTGAATGTCCAGAGGACCAGACTTAACTTTTTAGATTTTTCTACCTGAATTATTGAGCAGCATCAGGATATTACTTAATAAATAGTCAGTTGGTCTGAAAACGACCGACCGACCGACCGAGTGGAAGGAAGGAAGGACGGACGGACGGTCAAGTCAAGTCATATTTATTTATAGAGCACAATTTAAAACATATAGACTTATCAAAGTGCTTGACACTAAGGGTAACACTAAGAAATAAAAAGCAGTAAGAATATACCTTAAAAAATTAAAACAACAGCATTAAAATGAAGACATGGAACAAGATATACTAAATCAACTCACACAGTATGAAACGCCAGAGAGAACAGATATGTTTTTAGCAGGGATTTGAACACAGGAAGGGAGGTGGCGTGCCTAATGTTGGGGGGTAGGTTGTTCCACAGTTTGGGACCCATGACTGAAAACGCCAGATCTCCTCGGAGCTTCAGTCGTGTTTTTGGAACAACCAAAAGCAGCTGATCGGATGATCTCAGAGCCCGAGAGGGAACATATGGTTCCAGTAGCTCAGAGAGGTAGATGGGTGCGAGGCCATTTAGGCACTTATAGGTCAGGAGGAGAATTTTGAAATCAATCCTAGTTCTCACAGGAAGCCAGTTTAGCGAGGACAGAACTGGTGTGATGTGCTCATACCTCGGTGTACCGGTTAAGAGCCGAGCTGCAGCATTCTGGACGAGCTGTAGCCGTGAGATAGAGGCCTGGCTGACCCCAGCATACAGTGAATTACAATAGTCCAGGCGGGTTGTGATGAATGCATGGACAAGTGTCTCAAGGTCGGGTCTAGACAGCACTGGCTTGAGCTTAGCTACCTGCCGCAGTTGGAAGAAGCTTCTCTGCAGAACTGAACTGATCTGTTTGTCGAACTTAAAATCCGAGTCAAAAACCACTCCAAGGTTTTTAACAGAGTGCTTCAGATAAGGCTGAATGGAGTCCAGGTTCACAGGATAAGAGGCGGCAGCTGAGCTAGGGCTAAAGACAATGACTTCAGTCTTCTGGTCGTGAAAACGTAGAAAATTTTAAGCCATCCATGTCTTAATGTCGTCCAGACATTTGAGGAGAGGGTGGACGGAACAAGCACTGGCTGGTTTCAGTGGCAGGTAGATCTGACAGTCATCGGCGTAGCAATGGAATGGAATACCATGTTTTCTTAGGATCGACCCCAGCGGAAGCAGATAGAGTGAAAATAGAAGGGGTCCGAGAATCGAGCCCTGCGGGACACCGCAGGAAAGAGGCACTGAAGTGGATAGATTTTTACCCACCTTCACACAAAAACTCCTGTCAGAGAGGTATGAGCGGAACCAGTCTAATGCAGCACCTGTAATCCCAACCCAGTGTTCAAGCCGAGAGATGAGGATACTGTGGTCAACAGTATCGAAAACGGCAGTAAGATCGAGGAGTACAAGAGCCACAAAATGGCCAGAATCATTTGCTGTTAAAATGTCATTACAAACCCTAACCAAAGCTGTTTCGGTGCTGTGGAGCTACTTGAAACCAGACTGAAAGACCTCAAAGATTTTGTTCTCAGTTAAAAACTGATTTAACTGAGTAAAAACTACTTTTTCCAGGATTTTGGACAGAAAGGGGAGTTTTGAGATTGGTCTGTAATTTGAGCAGGCTGAAGGGCCAAGACCAGGTTTCTTAATTAACGGTGTGACTACTGCATGTTTGAATGCCTCTGGGACCACGCTTGTAGCAATACTACTGTTTAGTATTGTTAGAACAGCAGGCCCAATCACTGGTAGAACCTGTTTGAACAATGCTGCTGGGATGGGGTCCAATGGTGATCCTGATGGCTTCATGTGACCAGCAACTTTGTTTAACAACGGGAGTGTGATTGGTTTGAATTGCCTGAAAGTAGCAGAACACGAAACAAAAGCTGATGGGTCGACTAAGGAGCGGGGGATGGAGGCCCTGATCAACTCCACTTTGTTAAAGAAATTAGTGAAGTCATTGCAGGTGTCAACAGAGGCCTCCATACATGAATACGAAGGGACATTTAGAATGGAATTTACTGTTGTGAATAGGGCGCGGGGGTTGTGTCTATTTGAGTTGATGAGTTGGGAGAAATATTTGTTTTTTTCAGATTTGACAGTGTTCTGGTAATTTTTTTAACAGGTTTTGAGCAAAATGAAAGAAACCTGGAGATGGTCCTTTTTCCACCTGCGCTCAGCTCTCCTGCACAGGCGTCTCGCTGCCCTGGTGGTCTCATTTATCCATGGGTACTGGGCTCTCCTTGGTTTCCTGACTTTTAGTGGGGCCACCAGATCCAAGATCTTAGTGCAGGTCACATTGTGGTTACTAAGCAGCTCCTGAGCACCGACACAGGCAGAGGTTTCAGGTGTTGTAGCAGCAGCTGTAATGAAGGAAGAGGAATAACGAGCAGCGGTTGAAGGGTTAAATATACGACAGGTCCTGGGTGGAGCGGGAGATTTAGAGACACGAGCAAGAGGTATTACAAATGAGATTGGTTTGTGATCAGACATGACAGCATCCCCAATTTCCAGATTTAGCACAGAGACACCACAAGACAGAACAATATCAAGAGTGTGACCCTGATGATGTGTGGGGCCGACAACATTTTGCACCAGGTTTAAAGAGTGGATCAGATTTAGAAATTCCTGAACCAAAGGCTTTTCAGGGCAACAGACGTGCACATTGAAGTCCCCTAGAATCAGCACACGGTGGTATTTTAACAGTATTGCAGTGAGAAAGACGGACAGTTCACAGATGAAGCCCGTGGAGGATTTGGGTGGTCGATAAAGCACCGCAATCAACATGGGGTTGGAGCGGCCCAGTTCAAAATGCAGCAGTTCAAAGGTCTGAAAAGATGGTGTCTGTAACAGTCTGCATTTCCAGATTTTCTTAAAAACAGCCAACACTCCTCCACCTCTTCCAGATGACCTCCGGCAATTAAGAAACGTACAATCAGCAGGCACCAGTTCAGAAAACACACTTGACTCACCCGGAGGAAGCCAAGTCTCCGTCAGAAACATGAAATCCAGATTATTTGTGCAGAAAAAGTCGTTCATGATGAAGGTTTTGTTTTACCAAAACTTGGTAAAGAAACTGAAAGTTAAACTGGGTTTCTTTTTCAGAAACAAATCCTGTCTAACCCTGAATGCTAGAAAACGCCTTGTATCTGTGACTTTCCTTCCCTCAATTGATTTTGGTGATATTATTTACATGAACGCTCCTACAAGAACCCTGCAGATGTTGGATGCTGTCTATCATGGTGCACTAAGATTCATAACTGGCTGTGATTATCGTACCCACCACTGCACCCTGTATTCATTGGTTAACTGGACATCATTAACTTCACGCAGACTCTCTCACTGGTACATTTTCATCTTTAAATCACTTCTTGGTCTGCTGCCTTCATACATCTCCTCCTACTTGTCTCTGCGTGAGTGCAGCTACAGCGTGCGCTCTCAGGACATTATTACCTGCAGTGTTCCCTCAATGAGGACTGAACTAGGCAAAAGGGCCTTCTCCTACTCTGCTCCTGTTTCCTGGAATATCTTACAAAAAGATTTGAAGCTCTCGACCTTGACCTCTCTAAGTGGCTTTAAGAATCTGTTGGACTCCTGGCAGGGACCAATGCAGACATGTT
>NC_056507.1:50248129-50250696 GCF_014905685.2 Nematolebias whitei | reverse complement strand
ATGTGGAGGCGGGTGTATGGGTTTGGGGCCCCGGGGGGGTTGCCGGGGGCTGGGCTCTTGGGGGTACCTGGGCAGGGGGGCACTGCTTTCCCTCTGGGGAGGGCCTGGGTGGTTCTGGGGGATGTCTGCTGGTGGCTGCATGCAGGCCCTCAGGTGGTCTGTGGCGGCGGTCGTGGGTCACCGATCTGGTAGCCTGGCTGTGCTGGTGTGGGTTCGGGGTGGGCGCGGGGGCTTGGGGTTCTGGGGGCTTGTCGCCCCCGGGCTTGGGCCTGTGGGGTTCGGGGATCTTGGGCTCTGGCGGGCGGGTTGCCGGGCTCTGGGCCGGCTTGCGCTCTGATGCCCGGTTCTGGGCGGGGGCCTTCGGCTCACTGGTGGGTTGTGGGTTCATGGGCTGGGGGGTTGGGTGTTTGGGGGGCGTGACCAGTGGCCCCTAAGAGGGGGTAGTTTGACCCAGCCTAGGTGTCTAGTGTGCTATGTGTTTTGAGAGATGTCCGAATGAGGGGTGGGTGTAGTATTTCTTCTGGGGTGGGGATGGGGTGGATGTCCTTGGGGGCGGCCCGGGACTGTGCATGGCCGGCTGGCTGGCCCCTTTCCTGTGGTGGGGGCTCGCTCCCGGTGCTTCCTGGCACTGTCGGCGGTTGGGCGGGCGCTCTTGGCCGGGTCATCCTGGTGGGGTTTGGCTCCATCTGGTAGCGGGCTGACTGCGGTTTGTGGGGGTCCTGGTGGCCCTCGGGTGTGTAGGCTGCTGGTACAGCTTCTGGCGACCCTCGGGGCTCTGTCCCTCTCTGGTCTGGAGCTCAGCGGGCCTGGCGGTCGGTCCAGATGGAGAGGTGTCTTGGCCTCAATCCCTGGGTGGACCTTGGGGAGCTGGGGGGGTGGGCTGTTGGGTCAGTGGGGGAGCTGACTCCCTGTGGGAGCATTTGCTCTCACAGTTATTTCTCCCCATCCCTCACCATGCACCTCCACCCTCTTCATTTCAACTCCATACATTTAGGGTTGTTTGGGCTCTGGTGTGCTGCAACAATTTTACATCTTTGTTGATCATAGCCACCTGGGACTCAATTTTATTGTACACCTTAGACATTCATTCATAACATCCTCATGACATTCATATATAGGAACTTGAGGTGGGCACATGGCTATGGGTGGTGGGATGACCTTACTCTCACCCCCCTGTGCCTGTGCTCACTTACAACGGTTGCATTTAGACACTAGGGTTTGGATAGAGTTGGGGTGGAGGGGAAACTGGCACCATGCCAGCCTTTGCTCCTTCTTCTTTCCTTTTTAATGGCACTATACAACAACACACATCAACAGCACATCTAGGGGCGGGGGTGTATGTGTCGGGTCTTATTTTATTTTTTATTTTTTTCCCTCTTCCTACCCACCTAGTTCCCTGACTGCCATTCCGGGGGTGGGGTCCGGGAGAAGGGCAGGCCGTCGGGTGTTGACCAGGACTATGTGGGGGTTCAGGGTCTGGGGGTTGCCGTGGGCGGTGCTGGCGCTGTGCTCTCCCTGGGGTTGTTTGGACCCCCTGAGCTTGGCTCTTGGGTGCCATGGTTGGCCCGCTGGCCGGGGTGGCTGCCGGGGCCTGGCGGGCGGTCGGCTGGGGGTGCGTGCTTGGTTGTTGGCGGTGTGTGGGGGTGGTCGGTGGCGTGTGCTCTTCATGGTGGGGGGGTGTCCTGTCGGCGGGGCATGGCCTGGGCCGGGTCTGGGGTATTGGCTCTTCTCCGCTCAAGAATGAATGGGTTTACCTCCTGGGTTTGGGCATGGGCTGCCCCCTGTAGAGGGTGGGTACATGTCTTGGACCTGGGGGGTATAGAGTGTGTATCGGGAATAAGAATGAAATGTATCGTTATTGTATGTCTTTGAGTGAGTGAATGTGAGATTGAGGTTGGGATTGTGTGATTGTGTCTGTGTATGAATGGGTATTTGTTAGGCCGAGACTCGGACTGCCCCCTCTTTGATACAACTGGGGGTGCTTGGCATCGCGCCCCTATCGCGCGGCCCCCTGGTGGGGTGTGCCCTTGCCTGCCGGCGCGCTTGGGGCCCTTGGTATCGGGGGCTGGGCGCTTGGGTGTGTGTCGGCTCGGCCTGGTGTCTGCCTGGTGGGGCTCGGGTCCTCTGGCCCTGTCAGGCCTTGGCCTGGGTGGTGTGAGTCCTCGGTGCCCGGGCCTCGGTGCCTGGACCTGGACCTACATCGGTGCGGCGGGTGCCGACGGAGGCCTATGAGTTTGTCGCTGTTGGCCCCGGGGGGTCACT
Source organism: Nematolebias whitei (assembly GCF_014905685.2). NCBI lineage: Eukaryota > Metazoa > Chordata > Actinopteri > Cyprinodontiformes > Rivulidae > Nematolebias > Nematolebias whitei. The sequence continues at coordinate 50,248,434 of NC_056507.1, read as the reverse complement.
GTATGTGGTTGCTGGTGGGGATCTTCCGGTTCTCCCCTGTGGTCTGTTCTGGGGGGTGGGTGAGTGGTTCGTCCTGTGTGGGTGGCTCTGGGGGCTCCGCGGTCGGGGTCCCTACTGGGGTCTTGGGCTCTGGTCCCCCCTTTTTCGTCTGCCTCTGGTCTTGGGGGTCGGGTCTCTGCTGCTTCACAGTTACTAATAAATGTTCTATTAGAGAAGCCTTATACACTTATGCATGCTCACAACCACACACAAATAGAAGCAGGGATGCTTATGTAGGCTTTATATGTAGATATATAGATATGTAT
>NC_056507.1:50238383-50248029 GCF_014905685.2 Nematolebias whitei | reverse complement strand
GGTGAGTGGTTCGTCCTGTGTGGGTGGCTCTGGGGGGCTCCGCGGTCGGGGTCCCTACTGGGGTCTTGGGCTCTGGTCCCCCCTTTTTCGTCTGCCTCTGGTCTTGGGGGTCGGGTCTCTGCTGCTTCACAGTTACTAATAAATGTTCTATTAGAGAAGCCTTATACACTTATGCATGCTCACAACCACACACAAATAGAAGCAGGGATGCTTATGTAGGCTTTATATGTAGATATATAGATATGTATGTGAATGTATATTCATGTGTATGTATGTATGTATGTATATAGGCGTAGGTATGGGTATATATATTTATGGAAACTTACTGCAAAGCCATGAATATTTTAAGTTCTTTATACGTATGTATTTTGTTGCTGTGTTTTGTCATGTTCTTTGCAGGTGAACAGACAGTGGCCGGGTGTTTTGACGTGTGCTCTCTTTGTGTACATTTCTTATATTTTGGAGTCTTACTTTGTCTTTTCTTTCTTTCTATCCTATTTAAAAAAAAAAAAACCTACACTAGATAGTCACTATAATAAATATTTCATATTAATGGTGTGGAGAGGATGGCTGTAAGGGGAGAAAGGAGGCCATCAAAAAAAAAAAAAAGAGTTTTTAAATAAATTATTTACATTAAAGTTCCTGCTAATTTCAAAAGGTGTTTGTTCACAAGATCAGAAATGATTCTGTTCATAAAGCAGTCTAGTACTTTAATGATAGTAAGCAGGTGGTCATAAATAAACTACATGTAGTCATTTACAACGGTTTGTGCTAATTTAGAAAAAGAACAGAGCATTGTTAATCTGAACAAAAATCACTACACCCTGTATAATTTCAATAATAAACTTCATAAATGAAAGTTTAAGTAATAAATGAATAATTAAATTTAACATTTATACATTACAACTGAATAAAAAAGTAGCTTGAATACATGCAAGGTGTTTTACAACAAAAACAAAACAACATTCATATCAACATGATCAATGTGATGTTAAACACGATTGTTACTTCTTCTTACCTAGTAACGGGTGCTGTTTGGTGCCGCTCTGCTGCGTGTTGCCCGGTGGCGTAGATGTACTCGGTGACGTAGATGTACTTGGTGGCGTAGATGTACTTGGAGCTGGTGTGGTCGGGAAGGGTCAGAAGCGGGGAGGATTGGACAGTCAAAAGCAGAATCTGGCGAATCTTCATCTTCAGTGGGACTTTCTGCATCAAAATAAGAGTGGAAAAACAGCAACAGAGTACAGTTAGCAATGATGCTAACTAATGACGACTTAACCGTGTCAGCCTCGTTTGTTCACAGTACTTTCAGAAAACCCAAAGAAATGGTTGCATGAGGAAAAGGAAATATGCTTAAAGTAAATAAAATACACTCACCATCAATTATAGCTTCCAGAGGAGCAGTGGCCGTGTCTAGGCCACTCTCCCTCCCTTTGTTGGCTGGGCGTTTGCCGTAAATGGCATCCATTTGTACAAACCACTTCCAGTTTCTTCTGTTTGCTCCACTCCTACCGTTGTGGTCCTTAATCGTTTTGTAATCGCTTTTTAGTTTTTTAAGCTTTCCTCATTGCTTTGGTGTGCGATGGAAGCCCTGCACCGCCATCTGCGCAGACACCTCTTGAAAAATCTTTTCATTTCGTTTCGTTCCATCTAGCTCGCTCTGCACTTGTTCGTCGGCCAGCAAACAGAGAAATGCCTGAACTTCAGCATTCGACCACGTTGTGCCATGATTATTTGTTTTACCTTATAAAATATTCCAAAATATGCTCCTCCGATTTCTTGTTGTCTGTTATGGCGGGTGAAAAAGAAAATGGCGGATCGGGATTTCCGGTGGAAGACTGAATCTCTGCCCTTCACCAATGAATACGCCCCCTGACCAATCAGTGACCTACAGTGTGCTGATGTCACATCTAGACCCTACAAGAACCAGACCTGGGACCTCAGAGAATTAGGTCCCAAAAATGGGGTGGGTTCCACCGCTAAAGGCATTGTGGATAAAACACGCAATCGGCCATAACTAGTTACATAGGAGTACCAAAAGGCCCTGTGGATAAGGGGCTTTATAGACTTGTCCCTGATCCGGAACCAGTACCAGAACCCGAACCCAATCCAGGACTAGCACCAGAGCCGGTCCAATCTGCCATATCTCTCCTAGAAAAAAAATACTATTTAATTTTCTTCATTTGTGTGGTGATTTTGGTCCAAACTAGAAGGGGTTCGTTACGTGTGCGCCAGAAGAGGTGGATTATCTTTGTGCCCCCCTCCGTGAGAAATGATCTGAATCACTGGGGAAACTCCCTCATTCTGTCAGAGGGAGTTCCCATCAGCAGGCCTACATCACACGTCTCAGTTTTCACAGACGCGTTCCTGTCAAGCTGGGAGGAATGTGTCTGTCCCAAGCAATCAATCAATCAACTTTATTTATATAGCACATTTTAAAAACCACAAGGGTAGCCAAAGTGTTGCACAATAAAACAATAAAAACAAACAAAACAATAAAAAACATACAAAGCATACACAAAGAAACATAAAAACCATTCACATACCAGTTTCACAGCAGGTGTATTAAAAAGCCATAAAAGATAAGATCACGTGTTAAAAGCCAAAGAATAAAAGTGTGTCTTTAAAAGAGATTTAAAAACAGGAAGAGAGGAGGCCTGTCTGACACTCAAGGGTAAAGTGTTCCACAACCTGGGAGCAACAGCAGCAAACGCTCTGTCACCTCTGAGCTTCAGCCTAGTTTTAGGGACCGTCAGCAGCAGCTGATCAGCTGATCGTAGGGATTGGGGTGGACAGTAAGGCTGAAGCAGCTCAGACAGATATGGTGGGGCAAGGTTGTTCAGACATTTAAAAACAAACAGCAAAAGCTTAAAATTAATTCTGTAGTGCACAGGGAGCCAATGAAGGGACGCCAGGATTGGAGTAACATGCTCGCGCCTATGAGCCTGAGTTAACAGGCGAGCAGCAGAGTTCTGCACAAGCTGCAGACGAGCAAGAGACGTCCGGCTAATGCCTGCATACAGCGCATTACAGTAGTCAAGACGAGCTGTGATAAAAAGCATGGATTAATTTCTCCAAGTCAGGTCTTGCTAGGATTGGTTTCACTTTTGCTATTTGGCTGAGCTGATAAAAACTTTTCTGAACAACACTGCTGATCTGTTTTTCAAATTTAAAATCAGACTCAAACTTCACCCCCAGATTGGTGACACAGTCCTTGACATAAAATGACAGTGAGCCAAGATCTATGCTGGGAGAGGGACGGCAACTTGGTCCAAACATCATAACTTCAGTCTTGTTCTCATTTAGACTAAGGAAGTTAAGAGATAACCATGTCTTAACATCATTAAGGCAGTGTGTAAGTTGTTGAACTGTGTTGTTTTGTGCCATGGGAAAATAGATCTGGCAATCATCAGCATAAAAGTGAAATAAAATGCCATGCTTCCTAAAAATCGAGCCAAGGGGAAGTAAAGGGCAAATAAAAGAGGGCCAAGGATTGAGCCCTGGGGGACACCATGTGGAAGAGGAGCAGTGGAAGACGTAAAATTGTCGATTTTTACGCAGAAGCTCCTATTGGTTAAATATGACCGAAACCAATTGAGGGCGACACCCCTGATGCCCACACAGTGCTCAAGACGAGAGATTAAAATGCTGTGATCAACAGTGTCAAATGCAGCAGACAAATAGAAGAGCACTAAAACAACAGACTTTCCTGAGTCTGTGGACAAGAATATATCATATGAAACCCTCAAAAGTGCACTCTCTGTACTGTGGCGGGTTTTAAACCCAGACTGAAACGGCTCAGTGATACCATTGTCCTCTAAAAATGGTAACAACTGGTTGTAAACAACCTTCTCTAATAGTTTTGAAATAAATGGGAGATTAGAGATAGGCCTGAAATTGGAGCAGAGAGAGGGGTCAAGACCTGTTTTTTTGAGTAGAGGGCGTACAAATGCATGTTTAAAAGCCTCAGGTACTATACCAGAGGAAAGACTGCTATTTATAATCTGAAGTACACTTGGTTCAATAGTGGAAAATACCTCCTTAAATAAACGAGGTGGGATGGAATCTGCAGGAGAACCAGAGGGCCTCATATGATCAACTGTGTCCTGTAGAAAAGAGAAGGACACCGGCTCAAACTGATCAAAAACAGGTGAGTGGTGTAGAGGAATAGAAGGATCATAGGAAGGCTGAGAAATACAAGCTCTGGTTGACACAATTTTATCAGTGAAGAAGTGGAGGAAACTTTCACAGATTTCAGTGGAGGCATCAAAACCAACAGACTTGGGAGCATGGAGAACAATATCTATGGTTTTGAACAAAACTCTGGGGTTGTTACAGTTAGAAGAAATTATGCCTGAGAGATATTTGTTCTTCTCGGCTATTACAGTTTTCTGATAATGTAACAGACTCTCTTTGAGAATATTAAAAGAAACATGTAGTCTGTCCTTTTTCCACCTGCACTCCGCTTTTCTGCACTCGCGCCTGGCAGCGCGCGTGACGTCACCCAGCCAGGGTTCGGGGGTAGGTTTGGTGCGCCGGTTCTTCAAAGGAGCGATCGTGTCCAGTGGTTGTAAACAGACAGAGTGGAAGCTGGAAACCAGTTCATCAATATTTAAACAAAGAGAGTCTTTAGAGTTATCCTCGCAGAGACCAAGAAAAGTGGAGGAGAACAAGGTTGGAGAGGAGTTAAACATGCGACAGCGCTGAGGAGGAGCACGCACTTTAACTGGACAGTGAGTGGGAATGTCAAATAGGATGGACATATGATCTGAAAAAACAGCATCACATATGTCCAAGTTGGAAACATCCAGACCATGAGACAGGACCAAGTCAAGTGTGTGCCGAGTTCATGAGTAGGACCAGACACAGACTGTACAAAGTTAAGAGTCAATAACATTTAAAAAGCTCCTGGAGATCGGCTCTTCTGGGCAGCAGACGCGAATATTAAAATCTCCAAGAATGAGAAAGTAATCATATTTGGGCAGGATGTCAGCCAGAAATTCTGAAAAGTCATTTATAAAATCCTTATTGTGCTTGGGCGACCGATGGATGACGACACACAAGACAACATGAGCGCGGCCGATTTCAAACGAGCAGTGTTCAAAACTTGTAAAAGAAGACTGCAGGCTGATCTGCCGGCATTCAAAATCATTTTTAAAAACAACTGCTATTCCTCCTCCTTTCTGACCCGACAGGCACGGGGAATTAAAATAGCAGCAATCAGGTGGTGACAGTTCAATAAGAGCGGTTGGCTCGCCGGTTCTCAGCCATGTCTCCGTTACGCAGAGAAAATCCAGATCACGGGACATGAAGAAATCCCTCAAGATGAAAGTTTTATTTGACAGTGATCTTGCATTAACAAGGCCAAACCTGGCAGGGGCCGGTGCATCCGAAGCTGCAGCTGCCTGTGGAGCCCGACGCAGGGCTTGTAGATGGCGGGGATTTACACCACGCCGGCGAGGATGGGGAGAGCAGGGGCCGCGGGGGCAGACCACATCATCCGAACTGACAGCACACACCAGCCAGCTGTCAGCAGGGTCCAGCGACCGCAAGCTCAGAAAGAGGCCAGGTACCACTCCATTTCTCCTCCGGGAGACCACAGGAAATCGTGCCAAGAAAGCTTTAATCTTTAACAGTCGTCCGCTGCGTTTGCCCCGGCGGCGCCGGCGTTTACGCCGAGGGAGAGGAGCGTGGGTGTGGCAGAGGTGAGCAGGTGTCCGACTGGTGAAGGAAAACTGCTGAAACGTCGTGTGAACACCACAATCAGTGTCAAATTTCACTAAATCCTTGGCAGAGAGACGAAGATCCAACAATGTTTGGCGATCATACACAAGCAGAGAACTGGCACTGATGATAAAAACAAAAACAGCACGAACACAAACAGCGAGAGACGGCAAGACACACACTCTAGCGCCATCTTCCAATCAAATCCCCAGTGGGATCACAGTGGCTGGACCACATGTCGCTTCACATAAATGTGCTAGAATGTTTTTTTTCATGGTCTGAAGCGTGACTCAGCATTTTGTCCCTGCTGCGGGATCAGCACTTTCTGATCCACACAGACAACAAATGATGGCAGTTTACATAAACCGTCAGGGAGACATGCACTCAGCCCAACTGTTATGCATCGCGAAACAGCTGTTGTACTGATGTCCAGGGGCGGTCCGCATCACGGGGACTGGAGCCTCCATCCCAAGCTGATGGCTCAGATGTGGCAGAAATTTGGCAGAGCGGCAGTGGACCTGTTTGCCACACGAGAGTACGCCCAGTGTCAACTATGGTTCTCACTGAGCCCGTGGGATGAACCACCGCTAGGGGTGGATGCGTTGCTCACAGCCCATGGCCCAAAATGCTTCTTTACGCATTTCCCCCACTCCCTCTGATATTACGGTTTCTGAACCGAGTTCAGGAGGAGGGACTGACAGCCATCCTAGTGGCTCCCGAGCACGTGAACGCCCCGTGGTTCCCAATCCTACGATGCCTGTTATCGGGTGGCCCGTGGAAACTGCCATGGAGGGAGGATGCTCTCCTCCAGGCGGGAGGAGTGATAAGGAGTTACCCAGAAATAGGCCAGCACCTTTGGGTCTGGCAGCTGAGTGGATCCGTTTAGAGAGGATGGGTCTCTCTCAAGAGGTAGTGCGCACGATCCAGGATTCATGTGCTACCTCCACTACAGCGCTGTACACATCAAAGTGGACAGTTTTTTCTGCGCTGGTGTACAGAGAAAGGTGTAGAGGCCACCTCATATCCACTAGGTGGTGTGCTGGCCTTTCTGTAACAGCTGATGGACAGAAATCTGGCGTTCAGCACAATTAACACGTACGCTACAGCCATCTCTTCTTGTCACGAAGGTTTCGGGGATAGAACAGTTTTTAATCATTTGCTGACGAAGCGTTTTTTTAAAAGGTGTACAGAGGCACAGACCTGTGTCACGTCCACTTGCTCCACAGTGGGATTTAACGATGGTTCTGCGAGCCCTGATCAAAGCTCCATTCGAGCCGCTACATCAAGTTCCAATTAAATTCTTGTCTCTTAAAACAGCCCTGCTGTTGGCTTTAACATCTGCAAAGACGGTGAGTGATTCATCTGCCCTCTCTGTCACTCCGTCATGTCACAGAACTTAGGCTGATGGCAGCTCAGCTGATCTGAGGCCTAATCCAGCATTTTATGCCTAAAAACATCACAAGCTCTTTAAATCGAGCAATTTCGTTGGAGGGATTTTTTCCCTTCCCCCACAATCAGAAGAAGAAGCATCTTTCCATCTTCTCTGCCCTGTGCGTGCATTGACGTGTTACGTAGCACGCACGGCTGCACTGTGTCAGACTCAACATTTGTTTGTGCATTATAGAGACGCATCTGCAAGTCGCCCGTTATCCACCCAGCGCCTGTCACACTGGCTGTGTGAGGCCATTTCTGAAGCCTACAGAGCATCAGATATGGAGCCTCCTGACAACCTCAGGTCGCACTCGACCAGAGATATCGCATCTTCGACTGCTTTGCGTAATGGTATGTCAATGCAAGATATTTGCATTGCGGCCATGTGGTCAACACCCTGTTCATTTATTTGCTTTTATTTACGTGATGTGATGGCTTGTTCCATGACACATTCTGTCCTTAGTGTTTTAACAGAATGAATATTATTGTTTCATGGAACTTCATTAAAAACTCACATCTGACTACATGCATTACAGTGAGAGATGTTGTTATCAGTCACAGGTTGTGACTGTTGTTCTTGTTCTATTGTCATCAATCAGTTCATTTGATTAATAATCAGTTCACTTATTATTAATCTGTTCATATTGATGAGCCATGGATCTGCTCTGTTCACAGCTATTTTCAGCCTCTCCTCTTTCCCGTTGAAAACTTTTCCGGGGCGTTCATGCATTCGGAACGCGTAAACTACGCAGCGTGCGTCTGTGCATGGTGCGCGTAATTACACAACGCGTATTTACGCACATGGAGAGCTGAGTGACAAGATGTTTTTTGGGCAAGCGGGCGCTTCATATGGTGTTCGAATGGACCCAGTGAGGCGGAGACCACATCCTGCTTCGCCTTTAACCCACCAGCGACAGCTCTTAAAGGGTGAAGCCTATACAAAATAGAACGTTGGTTACGTACTGTAACCCCAGATTCTATGAGTATAGGCGTAGCCCTTTAAGCACCGGGCCTCACTGGCTCCTAAATGGCTGAAGAAAAATCTATTTGGGAGCCGATTACCCGCTCTTAACTCAATTTATACAGACCATGTGGGGCCCACACAACAGGTGGTCGTGGACTAAACTTTTCAGTGCGATGCGTTGCATGACGGGATAAACTCAGAGCCCTATAAAGAGAGAGTTGCGACACTCACATAGACTCCCATAGACTCCCATAGACTCCCATAGAAAGAATGGAATGCGGAAGTCACGTGGGTCATGAAGCGGCAAAAAGTTCTTAACAGCAACGGGTTCAGCATTGAACGTAGTTCATTCTCCGTGTTTTTCCGGTAAGTTGATGAAAATACAACACTTTTTTGCCATTGTGAAGCGTTATCCGACTGTTCTGTACCACAATTTATCCACATTAATACTTCATGTCGCCAGTTTTAGTTAATGAAACATGTTAAATTGCTAGTTGTGTTTTAACTGCAGCTGCTCTGCATCATGACGGTTTAAACGGGTCTATTTCTAATTCAACGTTTTAAAATATCTATTACTGCTTAAATTTCGAAAGGTGGTCTTTTTTAAATTTATGGTAATTCCAGTTACTGAACTCAATTAGAAAATATTTGGCTTTTTTTCCTGAGATTCATTCAACCTATATTTCTACAGGTAAATCCCATTGAGCCTCGAGGACTCATTTACAAGAGAGACCTGATTTAACAAAGAAAGATGACAACATGACAACAAGATTGACGTAATTTAGTTCAAGTTATAGATCATTTGTCAAAGACTGCAGCATAAGTTGTGACATTATCATTAAAGAAAAATGTGATTGTGGGGATGAGTCAATTTGTTTCATGTTTTCCAGGTAAACCAGAGGAGAATGACTTCATGAACTGAATGTTGTATCAAAGTATCACAAAGGTACAAGATCTCATTTTCTGTCTTCTATTAATCAATAACAGCTGAATCAAGATGTTTGAATAAAATTACTTTAACACCATAACCTTAACAAAGTTGGTATTTACTGCAGGACTGTTCATTTACATTAGTTTTATATTATTAGTTTAGTGTTTGGTAATCATGGGTCAAGTTGAGCTGAGACTCTTTCAAGACAGAACAAGAAATAAGAATTATTACAAGAATAAATCAGCATCAATAAACTGTAGAACAGTAACAAAACACTTATTAAACTATCACAGGTACATTGAGATGGAGCTGGAAGTTCTTCTTCATGACAGTTGTCTTCATCTGATCTTTTGTAAAAATATGTCAATTTATTTTCCATTAACATTTTTCTTCTCAGGACTGAATTAATTTTCTTGTCTGTGAGTTTCTTCTGTCCTGCTTATGTATTTTTTTTGTTCTAATTGTTTCTCAGGTTGTTCATCTCTGTTCCCTGACTGCCTGTTGATCCATCCTCCTGGTCCTGTTGGTCCATCCTCCTGGTCCTGTTGATCCATCCTCCTGGTCCTGTTGATCCATCCTCCTGGTCCTGTTGATCC
>NC_056507.1:50214884-50238373 GCF_014905685.2 Nematolebias whitei | reverse complement strand
TCCATCCTCCTGGTCCTGTTGATCCATCCTCCTGGTCCTGTTGATCCTGGATCATCAGATCCTGACATGTCCCCGTCCTCTGAGGACACATTGTCATCTGTCCCTCATCTCACTCGCCTCATTTCTGTTTCTTCCTCAGTCTCTGAAATTACAACGTCACTGTTAGAATGAAGATTATTGTTCAATAAAAATATGACATGAATTATTTAACACTGTTCGTACCAAAGTTTAATTTAGAACAACATGTGTGATCACTGGTCAGATCACTGGTCAGATCACTGGTCAGATCACTGGTCAGATCACTGGTCAGGTCACTGGTCAGATCACTGGTCAGATCACTGGTCAGGTCACTGGTCAGATCACTGGTCAGGTCACTGGTCAGGTCACTGGTCAGGTCACTGGTCAGATCACTGGTCAGATCACTGGTCAGATCACTGGTCAGGTCACTAGTCAGGTCACTGGTCAGGTCACTGGTCAAGCCACTGGTCAGTGGAAGTTCTGCTGTTCTTCTCATCTGGTTCTGGTCCATGAACAAATGGTTGACCCTCCTTCAGTCTCACTCGTCCTCACTGTGTCTCTGTGAACTGTCCTGACTGTGTCTCTGTCTCACTCGTCCTCACTGTGTCTCTGTGAAATGTCCTCTCTCTAAATGTGCCTGTAGAGTGACATTAGTTTATTTTATTGAACGTTTCTTTGACAGCAACATTTTGAGCCCTGATTGAAAATGTTTGTGCAGATTAAATTTACAGCTCTCACTTTGTGTTGTGATGATGATGATGATGGTGCTGCTGACTTCAGATGATGTCATTAATAAACAATATAAATGGCAGTAAAAGTACTTTATTAAAGCTTGCTTTACATTTTACATATTTTATAATAAATTGTTTGGAAATTTATTTTTGCACAGTTAACACTTATTTTGTCATCTGTTATGATTTTAACTAGAAACAGTTTCATTTAAATGAACATTTTAATCAATGAATTACAGTTTTACAATAGTTGTCAGGCTACAATCAACTCAGTTATCAGGTACTTGGTGCCATAAAAAAACGACAAATACAACAATTATATTCAGTCTCTCTTGTAAATGAGTCCTCGTGGCTCAATGGGACGAACCTGTTTAAATAAAGGTTGAATTAATATCTTCTATAGAAATCAAGAATTCATCCAGATGATCTGAGGTAAGCTGGAGCAGATCTGATGCTGCATGGAGGACAAGGTTTATCCTGCAGAGAACATCAGAATAACTTTATAACAGGAGTTACTCTGATCTTTTTTTTAACGTGTGTAACGTTATAAAACACTGATATGGCTATATTGATCACTGTATTGCATATACATTTTTTTTTCTAACAAATATATGTTTGCAGACTCGTTCCCTTCTAAAATTTAATGATAAATGTATCAGCCGCTTCTAAAAATGCTTTGATAAAATGCATAGTCTGTGAAATAATCAGTAATCAGTTAAGTAATCAGTTCGTTACTGCTCAGTAATTACTGAAAGACACAGGTAAAGTAAGAAAAGTGGATTTTTGTGTTGTGTTGCTCCAGCAGCCTCAGACTGACTGACAGGATGAACTGTTTGGAACTATTGGAGCTGCATGAACCACGTGACCGCGTATCGGCGAGTTCAGAGAGTGTCGCAGCTCTCTCTTTACAGGGCTCTGGATAAACCCAGCAGCGACAGCTCTTAAAGGGCTGCGCCTACACTCATAGAATCTGGGGTTACAGTACGTAACCAACGTTTGTAAGTGGTTATGTTTAAAATTAGTATTTATGTAATTATTTTCAGATTATATGTGCAATATACTTTGTATTTTACCTTCAAGTTTGTTTGTTTGTTTTTTTTGTTTTGGTTTTGCATTTGGGTTCTGATCTTCCACCACATGTGATAGGCATGAATTCAGAGTTAAACTCCTCATCACAAAAATAGCTGAGATGACTCACACATGTGATACGATGCACCTGGATGCCTCTTTCTGGGCGGGTCCTGTAGGTAATAAACGTCAGGGCTGACCCAGAACTCACCAGATAGATTAAATATCCTCTTGAGATGCTCTAAGAGGATCTGCAGAGTGGCTGGAAAGAAAAGAAGATGGATCTAAAACATAGACTGATGGAAAATAAATAAATATTAACTAAGGCCCAGAATTCTTTGAAGGAAAGCGTAACATCACCTGCTGTACCAGAGTTTTTGACTGAGGTCCTCTTCTGTAGACAGATTGTGGATTTGTAGTTTGGCTGTCTTAAAGTGGAATGACTCCAACTGTTGTAAATGCTCATGCAACAGTTACATTCAAGTATTCAATAAAATCTGCCCATTGTTTCATATTTTGCTAACAGACAGAAAAACAAGCACCAAGACACAGACATAAACAGAATCTCTGCCTTTTGGTGCCAAGTGTCTTGAATAAAGACAACAGGTCAGAGTTGAATCTAATAAAACGTTTTATTGCAGGGAAACCAATGTCCTCAAATGAGGACACATCTCCAAAGCTTTAAAAAAGTATCTGTGATATGATAAGTGGTACACCTGTAACCAGTGATGCCACACATGCACTGCTTCCTTCAAAATATAGAAAGATAAAAATGAGCAGGGTGATTTTTTTGTGGCGTTTTTGGGGACAAGATGACTATGTTACATGAACTATGTTTTTAAACAAATGTTGAATGTTTATTAAGATACAATAAAGTACAAAAATGAAAATAAGTTTATTTTCTATGTCTTCAGAGAAATCTTTTAAAAACGTGTATTTTTAATGTAAGCTTATTCCTTAATAATCTGAAGATCCAGCAGGGTCACAGAGGCACAGAGCCTCAAGAAGAAGCCATTAATGATGGTGCATTTCCTTTTAAAGGAAGCATAAAGATGAGTTTCCTGGACCTTTTATTTGTCCTCGGGGCCTTCTGTGGCTCACTGCAGATGGACTGTGGACTGCTAAATGGCTATAAGTACATCAAGACCAAACCAGAAACCACACACATTTAAAACCACAAAGAGCATAACTGGCCTTAATGTAGGACTGGTTTAATGCACACTACGTCATGGCGTGGGACACTGAAGTGTTCGGATTGGTTTGACTTAACTATAAAAGAAAAACATGAACATAGAGAAACTCTGTTGTATTCTCTGTACAAACACCAGTCTGTCTGATGTCCTGAAAATGCTGCATGAGATTAACAAAGTTCATGCACAATCATCCACGTACCAAATCCAATAATTCTCAGTTGGGTCATCTGGACAGTTTCATTTTTATAGAGATGTTTCATCCTCTATCTGGAGGGCTTCATCAGTCAGAGGAGTTCCAGTAAACTGTTTCCCCACCAAGCAGTAAACTTCTTAAGTGGACCAACCAGTTTGCTGGAGCTAAGATGGTTTCTAGGGGCCGTCCTGTCCCTCGTCGACTCCTCCCAGGCAGGCAGCCACAGCCAAAGTGGTTTTAAGGCAACAAAGTTCATGCTCAGTCATCCAGGTACCAAATCCAATAATTCTCAGTTGGGTCATCTGGACAGTTTATTTTTTATAGAGACGTTTCACCCTCTTTCATAATAAAGCTGGCACCGTTTATTTATTTTTATCTTCACTGGTTAAAAAAACATTATTTTTTATACATAAAATGTTTTTAAAATATGTTTCCAGTCTCTGTCTCAAAGGAGTTTCAGTGCACCCATCTGCTAGGGCTCAGAATCCAGCCTTTGTGAGCACACGAGGCTGGGGCCCGGACCCCGGCCTCATGTGCTTCAATGAGTGGGCAGCTTGTATGATCCTCCGTGATGACTAGCTCGCTCTGAATTTTGTCGTCCGTCACCAAACACAAAAAACGCCTGGACTTCAGCATTAGACCACGATGTTGTCATTATTGTTTTTAAAATCTTAAAAAACGCTCCAGCTGCTGCTCCGAGCTCCGAGTAATTGCAAATGGCGGATCGATGAAAAGTTTCTGAAAGATCCAATGACTCCTCCGCTGACCAATCAGTGACCAACAGTGTTCTAACCTCACATTTAAGTGCCGGCTCAGCTTGTTTGGTCCCAGCAGGAGGGTGTTGCTCTTGTAGTGACCGGCAGCAGATGGAAAGTATGCGTGTTCTGTAAGACTGAATTGAATTGAGTTTTTAAGTTTTTGGAAGTTGCCTTTAACGTTTTTTTTATTGGCTGAACTACTGAAGATCACAATGACAAGGATCTGATCATGGAGCTGCTTCTTGTATTTGTTTTGTGGATTATAATTGCACTTGAACTCGGCATCTACAACGTCTGCCATGGACATCATCACCAAGTCACCAGGCTCCAGTACTCCAGAGACCTTTTACTGCAATACAATACACACTCACATCTGTCAGACTCTCTGGTCCTTCACTTGGATAATAATTTAATTTACAAGCATAATGGAGGTTTTAAAAATAATAATATATGGAAGCGGGGCAAGAGGGGCGGGGTCTGACTGAGGAAGCGGCGGCTGGGATTAAACCGTACACCACTTTCCACTTTCGAACATTCAGTCACTTGGAAACAAAACGGATGAGCTCCAGGCAAATGTCCTCCATCTTCACGAATACAGGAATGCTTGTGTGTTGGCCCTAACAGAAACTTGTCTTTCTAACAGTGACAGTGATTCAGATGTTGAGCTTAATGGCTTTGGTACGGTGGCCCTAAGGTGTAAATGAACAACATTTGAAAAAACGAAATTACAATTGAAAAAGCACAACAAAAATAACAAAATCACAGCAACATTGGAAAAAAACAGAATTATATTTGAGAAAACAGAAATACATTAAGCCAAATAGGAAGTTGTTTTTTTACTTTGTAAAACCAAACAACAGAACAATATACAGTACATCCTGATGCATGCTCAATAATCCAGGTAGAAAAATCTACAAAAGTTAAGTCTGGTCCTCTGGAGGCCTCCAGGTTCAACTGTCCCCCTCTTACAATGCTGTGATTGCTAGTATCACTCAGCCCTCTGTGAACAGTAAACAGCCATCAGGTGCTAATGATCCATTGTTAGGCTGATGGTCCTTCTTGATCATGTGATCAGCTGGTTTTGGTTGTCAGCAGCAAAACTGGTTGATCCACTCTGAGAAGGTGCTATTTAAGAGACTGAGCTGAATACAGCACCTCAGACTGAGGAAGTCTCTCGGATGAGAGACGAAACGTTTCTATTATTTTATTTACTTATTGTTGTTGTTTTTTTTGAACATCCAGAGGACCTGACGACTTTTTTAGAATATACAGTACACACATACAGTATCTCTGATGTGTGTACTGTATATTGTTCTGTTGTTCAGTTTTATGCTGTTAATACAGTAAAATACAGTAATACAGTCTTCTGGCAAGATGGCGCCTGTGTACATGGCTTGCAATCCACCTCTCCTGATGGTGTTCGTATTTTTTTTTTTTTTTTTTCATTTCTCATCTGTGACATCAACGCTCTGCTGGTGTATGAACAAAAACAACTTTTGGATCTTCGACTTTGTGGCACCAATGTTGCTTATTTTGATCAATACAAGCGTAACTCTGGACGCTTGATGGTCAGCGTTTCCACCTCCGCTCCTGGCGCTGTACAGATCCTGTGGCGTGCTGTCTGGTCCCGCTGTCGGGGTCCCATCATCACTCTGGGCCCGTGCGCGGCTGGGTTTCCTGCCGGAGGCGCGCATCTAACTCTGCAAATCTGAGGCCGCTGGACAGGTCACTGCAACCATCTCCTCCTGTGGTGGATTCTACAAGGATGGTCCTGATAAATGCCAGATCGCTGGCTAATAAAACTTTTATTTTGAACGACTTTTTCTGCTGCAACCGACTGGACTTTCTTTTCATCACTGAGACTTGGATCTGCCCTGGTGAGTTCAGTGTTTTTCAGGAATTACTGCCTCTGGATTGTTCTTTTTTCAATGCTCCAAGGACAACTGGTCATGGTGGAGGATTATTGGCTGTTTTTAAGAAACATTTGCACTGCAGATAGCTCCATGGTTCAGCTAATTATTCGAGTTTTGAACTGCTCTGTTGTGAGCTGGGCCGCTCCAACCCAGTTCTGTGTGCTATTTTTTACAGACCCCTGGATACCATAAACAGTTTTTAAATGAACTCTCTGACTTTCTAACTAGTATTCTGCTCCAATATGATCGGGTTTTGATTTTCATCCATCCATCCATTTTCTTTACCCGCTTATTCCATTTTGGGTCACGGGGGTCACTGGTGCCCATGTCCAGCAATCACTGTGCGAGGGGCGGGGTACACCCTGGACGGGTCGCAAGTCCATCACAGGGCCACATAGAGACAAACGAGACAAACAACCATTCACTCTCTCACTCACACCTAGGGACAATTTAGAGTTACCAATCAGCCTAACATGCATGTTTTTGGTCTGTGGGAGGAAACTGGAGTACCCGGAGAAAACCCACGCATGCACAGAGAGAACATGCAAACTCCACCCAGAAAGGCCCCTGGACCGGGGTTTGAACCAAGGACCTGCTCGCTGAGAGGCAGCAGCTCTACCAGTTGTGCCACCGTGCTGCACCGGTTTTGATTTTAGGTGACTTTAATATCCACGTGTGCTGCCCAGATAAACCATTGGCTCAAGACTTTCTAGACCTCATCCAGTCCTTTAACTTTGTTCAGAGTGTTGTTGGTCCGACTCACCAGCAGTTCCACACTCTAGACTTAGTTTTAATGCATGGTTTGTCTGTTTCTGATTTAGAAATTGGTGACACTGTTTGTTCTGACCACAAACCGGTTTTATTCAACACCTCACTGATTTGTGAACCTGCACCTCCCCCCACACCCAAGCCCTGTAGGATTTTTAACCCTTCCACCGCCACACTCTTCTCTTCTATCTTTGCTGGTAATTCTGTTTCAGACTCTGAACTCTCTGCGGGTCTTACTACAAAGGAGTTGCTTTCTCAGCATCAGGAGGCGTGTGTACAGATCCTGGACTCAGTCGCCCCGTTAAAGCTCAGGAATCGAACACGCACGCCCCACCCTTGGGTAAATGAGACTACACGAGAGGCAAGACGCCTGTGCAGAAGAGCTGAACGTCGATGGAAAAAAGATAAACTTCAGGTGTCTTTTGAGATGTTAAAATCATGTTGGAAAGCCTATCAGACCACTGTTAAACAGGAGAGAAACAAATATTTCTAAAAAATTATCAACTCAAACAGTCACAACCCCCGTGTTCTTTTCAACACCATTAACACCATTAACACCATTCTAAACGTGCCTCAGTCTGCCACCACTGAGGCCTCTGTTGACACCTGTAATAAGTTTGTCAGGCATTTTGTTGAAAGGTTGAGTCGATTAGGTCATCAATTCCACACTCCACAGCCGACCCTACAGTTCTTGTCCCCTGCTCAGTAGTCTTCAGTCACTTTGACCCCATCTCACTCTCATTTTTAAATGAGGTCGTTGATCACATGAAGCCCTCAGGCTCCCCTGCTGATCCCATCCCTGCTGCATTTTTTAAACAGGTTCTACCGTCAACTGGACCCTCTGTTCTTGCCATTATTAACAGCAGTTTGGCTACAGGTGTGGTCCCCGATGTTCTAAAACATTCAGTGGTAACTCCATTAATTAAAAACCCTGGACTCGACCCTGCAGCTTGTTCAAACTTCAGGACAATCTCAAAACTTCCATTTATTTCTAAAATCTTGGAGAAAATAGTTTTTAGTCAACTAACCAAGTTTTTGAATGTAAATGGAATTTTTGAGATTTTTCAGTCAGGATTTAAACAACTGCACAGCACTGAGACAGCTTTAGTAAGGGTCTGTAATGACATTCTGCTAGCAAATGACTCTGGTCAGTCTGTGATCCTGGTACTCCTCGACCTTACCGCTGCATTTGACACTGTTGATCACAGCATCCTTATGTCTCGGCTAGAACACTGGGTTGGGATTACAGGGGTGGCGCTAGAATGGTTCCGTTCGTATCTGGGTGACAGGAGTTTCTGTGTTAACTTTGACAATCATTTATCTGCTTCTGTCCCTCTTTCCTGTGGGGTCCCACAAGGCTCCATTCTTGGACCCCTTCTGTTCTCATTGTATCTGCTCCCCTTGGGGTCAATCCTGAGGAAACATGGTATTTCGTTTCACTGTTACGCCGATGACTCTCAGATATATCTGCCTTTAAAACCAAACAGTTCTTGCTCCATCCTCCCTTTGTTAAAATGTCTTGATGATATCAAGACTTGGATGGCTGCAAACTTCTTGAGTTTTAATGATCAGAAGACTGAGGTCATTGTGTTTAACCCAAGCTCTACCACTGTCACTGATCCTGTAAACCTGCACTCCCTTCAGCCTCATCTAAAGCAGTCGGTTACCAATCTCGGGGTAGTGTTAGACTCGAACTTTAAGTTTAATAAACAGATCAACTCTGTTCTACAAAAAAGCTTCTTTCAGCTAAGGCAGATATCAAAGCTTAAGTCCGTTCTGTCCAGATCTGACCTTGAAAAAGTAGTCCATGCATTTATTACAACCCGGCTGGACTACTGTGACTCACTTTATGTTGGGGTTAGTCAGGCTTCACTTTCACGTCTCCAGCTCGTACAAAATGCTGCAGCTCGGCTTTTAACAGGAACTCCCAGGTTTGAGCACATTACTCCGGTTCTGTCCTCTCTTCACTGGCTTCCTGTGCGTGTCAGAGTTGATTTTAAAATTCTCCTGCTGGCATTCAAGTGCATTAACGGCCTTGCACCATCATACCTCTCCGACCTTCTTCATCCTTATGCTCCTTCTCGGGCTTTGAGATCATCAGACCAGCTGCTTTTGGCCGTACCAAAAACCAGCTGAAGCTCAGAGGAGATCGAGCGTTCTCAGTCGTGGGCCCTAAACTCTGGAACAATCTGCCCATCAACATTCAACAGGCCACCTCAGTCTCTGCTTTTAAATCTCTCCTAAAAACACATCTGTACTCACTGACACATCTGTACTCACTGACACATCTGTACTCACTGACATTTAACACAGGGTGATCAGATTTAGATCTAGTTTTTCATTGATGCTGATTCTGTTTATGCTTTTGTTATTATTCCTATTTAACACAAGGTCATCAGATCTGATTTAGTATTTCATTGTTTCTGACTGAGTTTATGCTTTTTGTTATTATTTCCTTGACTTTTGACACAACGTGATCTGATTTAGTATTTCATTGTTTCTAATTGTTTTTGGTTTTATATTTTTATTCCATGTGCTGTAAATATATCTTGCTACTTTTTATTTGATGATGTGATATTTTTGTTAAGCACTTTGGTAACAGTTTCTGTTTTTAATGTGCTCTATAAATAAATCTGACTTGACTAAAAAAAAAAACTTCCTGTTTGGCTTAATGTAATTCTGTTTTTTCAAATGTTGTTTATTTACACCTTTGGGCCACCGTACTTTGGGGTTCCTGTGCGGCTGGATAGAGACAATGACGCAACAGGGAAATCCCATGGAGACGAGGTTTGCACATGTATATGAATAAATGGTGGAGCAATAATGTCAAAGTTCGAGATATTATATGTACCCCTGATGTAGAACTGTTGTTGGTGTCAGTCCAACCTTTTTACCTCCCCAGGGAGTTCCCTCAGATATTTATCACCGTGGTCTACATTCATCCCAAAGCCAACGTCAAAAACACAGCTCACCTGATAATCCAATCCACAGGGAAAATGAAGCTTCTGTCCCCTGATGCACCTGTTTTTATTTTGGACGATTTTAACCATTGCAAATAGAAGTCTTCTCTAACTCATTTCTATCAGTATGTTACATGCCCTACCTACCTACCCAACAAAACTCTTGATGTCTGCTACGGATCCATTAAGAATGCATATAGATCATTCTTGCTTCCTCCTTTGGGCTCCTCTGATCACAGCACTGTTCATTTGGTACCCATTTACAAGTCTGTTTTAAAAAGAGAGGCTGTCCAAATAAAAACTGTGAAACGGTGGACTAAGGATGCCATCCAGCATCTGCAGAGCAGTTTGGAATGATTGGTCTGTGTTTACTCATCCAGAAGGACAGCAAGATCTCCTTGCAGGTGAAATGGACATTAACAAACTCACCTCGACTGTATGTAGTTGCATCCACTTTTGTGAAGAATCATGTATTCCTGTTTCTCATGTGAAAGTTTTCCCTAACAATAAGCCATGGATAAATAAGTCACTGAAAAAATTAATAATAGAGAAACGTACATGTTTTAAAGAGGGAAATGCTGAGAGGAGAAAAAAAGCCAAGAAACTGTTAAGAACAGAAATTAAAAAAGATAAACTTACTTATAAGGAAAAACTTGAACAACATTTTAAGAGTAGTGGTTTAAAAAGTCAAGTCAAGTCAAGTCATATTTATTTATAGAGCACAATTTAAAACAGATAGATTGTTATCAAAGTGCTTAACACTAAGGGTAACACTGAGAAATAAAAAGCAGTAAGAATATACCTTAAAAAATTAAAATAACAGCATTAAAATGAAGACATGGAACAAGATATACTAAATCAACTCACACAGTATGAAACATTGTTGAATGGCATGTCAGCCATGACTGGGACTCATAAAGTTTGTAATTCACACATCAAATTAAATGGGTTTAATTCAGATAATGATCTAGCCAATGATTTTAATAATTACTATCTTAGGTTTGATAGTAAGGATTTTATAGACCAAATTACCCAAACAGGAGAATTCTTCTTCCCCATTTTTGGATTTTATATGTAATGTTCAGGATGTTAAGCGTGTGCTTAGCAGAACTAAAATCACCAAAAGGCTGGGTCCAGATAATATTTCAGGTCTTTAATTGTTTTAATACTGATGATTATGGCATACAGCTCATGAAAACCCAAAATGCCTGTCCCAAAAAATTAGCATATTTCATCCCACCAATGAAAGACAAGTGTTTTTAATACAAAAAACGCCAACCTTCAAATAATCATGTTCAGTTATGCACTCAATACTTGGTCGGGAATCCTTTTGCATGAATGACTGCTTCAATGCGGCGTGGCATGGAGGCAATCAGCCTGTGGCACTGCTGAGGTGTTATGGAGGCCCAGGATGCTTCGATAGCGGCCTTAAGCTCATCCAGAGTGTTGGGTCTTGTTCTCTCAACTTTCTCTTCACAATATCCCACAGGTTCTCTATGGGGTTCAGGTCAGGAGAGTTGGCAGGCCAATTGAGCACAGTAATACCATGGTCAGTAAACCATTTACCAGTGGTTTTGGCACTGTGAGCAGGTGCCAGGTCGTGCTGAAAAATGAAACCTTCATCTCCATAAAGCTTTTCAGCAGATGGAAGCATGAAGTGCTCCAAAATCTCCTGATAGCTAGCTGCATTGACCCTGCCCTTGATAAAACACAGTGGACCAACACCAGCAGCTGACATGGCACCCCAGACCATCACTGACTGTGAGTGCTTCACACTGGACTTCTGGCATTTTGGCATTTCCTTCTCCCCAGTCTTCCTCCAGACTCTGGCACCTTGATTTCCGAATGACATGCAAAATTTGCTTTCATCCAAAAAAAGTACTTTGGACCACTGAGCAACAGTCCAGTGCTGCTTCTCTGTAGCCCAGGTCAGGCGCTTCTGCTGCTGTTTCTGGTTCAAAAGTGGCTTGACCTGGGGAATGCGGCACCTGTAGCCCATTTCCTGCACACGCCTGTGCACGGTGGCTCTGGATGTTTCTACTCCAGACTCAGTCCACTGCTTCCGCAGGTCCCCCAAGGTCTGGAATCGGCCCTTCTCCACAATCCTCCTCAGGGTCCGGTCACCTCTTCTCGTTGTGCAGCGTTTTCTGCCACACTTTTCCCTTCCCACAGACTTCCCACTGAGGTGCCTTGATACAGCACTCTGGGAACAGCCTATTCATTCAGCAATTTCTTTCTGTGTCTTACCCTCTTGCTTGAGGGTGTCAATGATGGCCTTCTGGACAGCAGTCAGGTCGGCAGTCTTACCCATGATTGCGGTTTTGAGTAATGAACAAGGCTGGGAGTTTTTAAAAGCCTCAGGAATCTTTTGCATGTGTTTAGAGTTAAGTCGTTGATTCAGCTGGTTAGGTTAATGGCTTGTTTAGAGAACCTTTTCATGATATGCTAATTTTTTGGGACAGGCATTTTGGGTTTTCATGAGCTGTAAGCTATAATCATCAGTATTAAAACAATTAAAGACCTGAAATATTTCAGTTGGTGTGCAAAGAATCTGAAATATATGAAAGTTTCATTTTTATCAGTACATTATGGAAAATAATGGCCTTTATCACAATATGCTCATTTTTTGAGAAGGACCTGTATATATATATGGGGCCGCTGTAGCTGAGTGGTTAGAGCTGTTGTCCTCCAATACGAGAGTTGGCTGCAGGTCTCTTTTCAAATACTTAAAGAGAGTTGGCGCCATTATCAGAAAGCTGTGAAAGCTGTTAAATCCAAATACTTCTCTGATATAATTACTTCAAACTCTCGCAACCCACATGTCCTCTTCTCTACCCTAAACTCTGTTCTCCACCTCACTGAACCATCACCTCTGGAAGCCTCGACTGAGCTGTTACATTTCTTTTTGGAAAAAATTGCAACCACCCGGGCTCTCATTTCCCCTCCAACTCATGACCCATCCATCCCACCTCAATCTGTAGCTCTATTTGACCATTTTGAACCCATCACTGTATCTTCTCTAGAGCAGGTCATGTGCAGCTTGAAACCTTCTGGTTCCCCCTTTGATGTGGTCCCCCCTCGACTACTAAAGGAGGTTTTTCCTACTCTAGGTCTGTCCATTCTTGCCATAGTAAACAGTAGTTTATCCACTGGCGTGGTTTGTCAAAATCCTTTAAACATGCTGCTGTCCAGCCTCTTCTGAATAAACCAAGCCTTGACCCCTCAGTCATATGCAACTTCCGGCCTGTCTCCAAACTCCCATTTGTTTCTAAACTACTGGAGAAAATAGTCGAGTCCCAGTTGAAGTTCCAGGAGGGTCACGCCATCTTAGAACTACTCCAATCTGGCTTTAAACCTCTCCACAGCACTGAAACTGCCCTGCTGAAGGTCTTTTATGACATTTTCTTAACTGTTGATACCAGTGATTCTGTGCTGCTTGTCCTATTGGACCTTGCAGCCGCCTTTGACACCATCAATCATGAGATCCTCATTGCTAAGTTGGAGCAGTGGGTGGGCATCACAGGGTCAGCCCTCGATTGGTTCAGATCTTACCTCACTGACAGATCCTTTTGTGTCTCCATCAAGGATTTTAGTTCTGCAGCGGCAGAGCTTAAATGGAGGGTTTTGCAGGGGTCCATCCTGGGTCCCCTCCTATTCGCATTATACCTGCTGCCGCTTGGTGCTATTTTCCGGAAACACAACATGCCCTTCCACTTCCACGCCGATGACTGTCAAATTTACTTCCCCCTAAGACACAATGGTACATGCTCTATTCAACCGCTGCTCGACTGCCTGGCTGACATCATGGACTGAATGGCTTTAAACTTCTTACAATCAGGGACACCACCAAGTCTTTGGTTCAGGTATGTTGACGACACCTGGGTTAAAATTAAATCTCAGGAAGTCCAACATTTTACTGACCACATCAACTATGTGGATAAACACATCAAGTTCACATGAGAAGATGTAAAAAATGGCAGGTTGGCTTTCTTGGACTGTGAGGTCTCAGTCTCTAATAGAGGACATTTGCAAATGGTGGTGTACTGCAAACCCACCCACACAGACCAGTATTTGCAGTTTGACTCCCATCACCCTTTGGAGCACAAGTTAAGAGTCATCAGGATTCTGTATCACAGAACAGACAGCATCCCCACTAACTCAGGAGCCAGGCAGAAGGAGAAATCCCACACAAGACAGGCTCTAGACCAATGTGGATATCCTAACTGGGCCTTCCTGAAAACAGAGAAGAAACCCAAACAGGACTCCAGTCAGCCATCAGATGAAAAGGAGGAACCCAGACCCAGACCAGTGGTCATTCCGTATGTTGAGGGAGTATCAGAGAAACTGAGATGTTTATTTTCTAAAATAACGTCCCAGTGGCTTTTAAACCCCAAAATACATTACGGCAAAGACTGGTTCATCCCAAAGATCCAGTCCCCCGGCACAAACAGAGTAATATTGTGTATGCTGTTCAGTGTCAGGAGGGCTGTGATCAGTCTTACATCGGGGAAACTAAACAGCCACTGGCCAAAAGGATGGTCCAGCACAGAAGATCAACATCATCAGGCCAGGACTCTGCGGTCTACACTCATTACCAGGCCAGCAGTCACTCTTTCAGGGATGAAGATGTTCACATCCTGGACAGAGAGGAACAATGGTTTGAGAGAGGAGTAAAGGAGGCCATCTTTGTGAAAAGAAATCATCCATCATTAAACACTGGTGGAGGCCTCCAGGTTCAACTGTCCCCCTCTTACATTGCTGTTATTGCTAGTATCACTTAACCCCCTATGAATAGTAAACAGCCATCAGTGTGCTAATGATCCATTGTTAGGCTGATGGTCCTTCTTGACCATGTGAGCAGCTAGTTTTGTTTGTCAGCAGCAAACTGGTTGATCCACTCTGAGAAGGTGCTATTTAAGAGACTGAGGCCCTATTTACACGGACACGATGGGGGGAAACATAGGTTTTTTCGTATGTTAATTAGAGGAATGGATTTACGTTGACACGGTAGGATTTTGGGTTTACATACATCCGGAGGATTCCCCTCCGCCCTCCTGAATCCGTTGTAGTTACCATTCCAGGTCATTAGATGGCGCTGTGAATTTTGTACCTTCAACTAATGCACATGCGTGCTGCCTCGACACGCTCTTTTCCTGTGAGCTAAAAAGCTAAGCTAACAACAACGTAACAAGTTAAAGCTGGATTGTGGACAAGAGTCGACAGATTTGACGCCAAGCGGGACCGCTTTGTCTAACAGCTCCACACCGGTCGCTGAGTGGACCAGAACCGAGTCGACGATGTCGGACTTTACTCCGTGATAATCAGTAGCTGTTTTACTGCAGGTAAATCAAAGTTTTTAATAATGTTAGCTTGTGTTTGCTTCGGTTACAAAATAACCAACTGAGTTTTTATTTTTCCTGAAAGAAGAAGAAGAAGCTGTCTCCCACCAGGCGGACCGATTCTAAACGAGGCTTGGCCCAGATGAACTGCAGGAGGATGTCGAAGAGAGATGTGGATGAACTATTTGTTTAAAATTACCCTAATTTCTTTTATTCAATCCATTCAAGTTCAGTTAACGTGTGTTAATAGTGTGTTCAGTTGAGTGGGTCTGTTCATAATTTATTTATGCATATATATATATATATTTTTTTCCCTTTCACAAACACCTCCTTTCTTTGTGTGACAGTAGGGGTCGGGAATGGGGGGGGGCGCATTGTTGGGGTCTGGGCTGTGGGTGGGCTTTGGGCCTTGGGGGCGGTTAGTGATGGGGCCGGTGCTTCGGTTCCTCCTGGGCTGTTCCGATTCTTTTAATCTAGGTTCCTGGTTGCGATGGCCGGCACTTTGACCGGGGTGGCTGCCGACTTTCGGCGGGGGGTCGGCTATGGTAGTATACGTGTGCTCATTGGTGGTGTAGGGCGGCGGTTGGGGGCGTGGCTTCGCCTCATCGGGGCACTGGCTGGTCTTCCTGTGTGGCATTTGCGGTGGGGGTGCTGTGTGTGTGGGGGGGTGCATGGGTGGCGTGCTGGGGCATCTCCGGGCCTATGGTGCGGAGCTCTTGATGTGAGAGCCGGCCCTCCTCAGCTGCGGCTCCCTGCTGCTCTGCCCCTTGGGCTGGGGCTGGCCTGTGGTCGCTGTCAGGTAGATGGTGCATGCGGTCGGCCCGAACTGTGTGTGCCTGTTGGTTGCTCAGGTTGGGTTTTTGGTGGTCCCCCCTCTCTTGGATCAATTTGGGCCCCACGTTTGGTGTGGGGCCCACTCCCCCCGGTCGTGTCCCCCTTTGGCGGGGGACCCCCTTGCCGCCGGTGCATTGATGGATCTCTGTGTCTGGGCTAGGTGGTGGGGTGTACGTCGGTCCGCCTTGGTTGCTGCCTGGCGGGGCCTGGGTGCCCTGGCTCTGTCGGGGCTCTGCTGGGGGGTGGTATGGCCTCGGGGCTTGGGGCTCGGTGTCCATGGCCGGATCTACCTGGGGGGGGCATGGGTCGCCGGCCGGACCTGTGGGCTCGTTGCTGCAGCTTCTTGGAGGCTCTGCATTGTGGTGGCTGGGGTCACCCGGTTCTTTCCTCTGCTCCTCTCTGGGGGGGTGCGGTTCTCCCTGTTGGGAGACTCTTGGGGCTCCGGGCCTGTGGGCCGCTGTGTGTCTGTGGCTCCGGTCCTCCCTATGTTGCCATTGTGTCCTGGGGGGGCGGGTCTGTGGGCCCCCGCGTCCACTATTGGGCATTCTTTTGGAAAAATCTGGTGGTGGCGGGCGTGCTTGCGCGGGTGTTTGGATTCAGGTGCTTTGACAGATGCACGCTAGGTTGGGTAGTGGTGGAAGCTAGATGATTCCTTGTGCGATGTCGAATGTTTCATGGTGATATTGTGGGTGGCATTGTGCTGTGCATGTTGTTTTGTCGTGGTGGTCTCTCGTCTTATCTATTTCTCTTTTATTATTTATTTATTCTTCTTTCTTTTCTTTCTTTAAAAAAAAAATAATAATAATAAAAATAAAAAAAAATTGAGCGATGATGATAAGTTCATTGAAACACTTCACAATGTTTCTACACTTAAACTGAGCTCAAAAAAAAAAAAAAAAAATTACCCTAATTTCTTTTATTCAATCCATTCAAGTTCAGTTAACGTGTGTTAATAGTGTGTTCAGTTGAATTATCAATGTTTGTGTGACATACGGTTTGTGGTGTTGAATAAATAAATAAAATAAAAATTAAACCTTATATCTTCATTTTTAAATTTAGTGTTCACGCTATATGTTTAGCATCATTTTAAATTTGAATTACAATGTCCAGATAGCTTCATTTAGCTCCGACCTTCATTATATCTCGCACACTAACATAAATACTGTTTATTATTATTAAACTGTTGTTATTTAGCACATTTAGATGTTATAGTGCAGCGCGACGTGTGCGCGTGCCTCGTTCTATAAACAGCGACATTAGAACTGGATCAGATTGTGTCTCTTCCAACACAGATGTTGGTCACAGCACCTGGAATCTGACGTAGATTAACTACGAGATTAAAATATATTCCATCAGTCGAGAATCTGAAAGCACTGTGTCCGCAGCCATGTTGATAAAAATATAGTGTCTGTCCGCACGTGCGTGTGCGTATGTGGTTTAACACAAAGCCTCAGTGGGAGATGTTTACATTAGCGGGGGGTCAGAGAAAAACCTCCACTCTAGAAGGTGGGTTCAGAAACCTCTGGATTCAAAGAGGGGGGCCACTGGTGTCGTGTAAATGATCAGCAGAACCGCAGAGAGAAAGCTGCGGATGCACTCAAAATACACGCCGTGTAAACGGCCCCTGAGCTGAATACAGCACCTCAGACTGACGAAGTCTTTCAAATTTTCGAGGAAAATTTAACACAACTCAGACTTTTCAGCCTATTCACCTGTTCCTCTCATTGGTTCAAAGATACATGGAGAAAAGACACAATAATCAGTCAGAGAGATTCAAGTTAAAAGTATTACCAACATTTATTAAAGCTTTCAGCTGAAAGGAGATGCTCTTACCCCAAACCAACAGAGACAGCAAAAACCCAAGACACGTCTGACTGGAGCTTCAGCATCTCCTGTATTTAAACACAAAAGCTCCACTCAGAGATGTGTCACACATTCTTAAGCTATTTGTCTAAACTAGTTCAAAATGATGTCTTCATTTCCTGGAAGTCCTTTTATGGAGTTGTTTTATTATTTTCTTCTGCCGTTCCAGTTTACTTGGTGATCTTGTCATCAGGTGGGACATACACACCAGCAGCTCCCTGTTAGTTCATGTCCCATACACAAAAAACTTAAATACATTCTCTGACTTAGTTCACTCTGTACTTGTTGATACCAAAAGACAAGCTGATCCAAAAGCCAAGCAGATCAGATAAAGGACAAGATACAGTTGTGATACATCGAGCAATACAGCACAGCAGATAAGAGCGTCTTTACATTTTCCCCCATTTGGTCTTTGAAAGAGACCATTACTCCTAACTATCCATCCCTGAATAGGTGTAGCTCTGCATGTCCTAGAAACCCCCCTGAGGCAGCTGTTCATTTTAAGGAGGAAAGCAGGACATCACCTCACACCTCTGTGACAGTGGTCATTTCTGACCCAGACCCCACCTGTACAGGAAAAGAAACTTTCCCTCATCTTTCTTGGTAAACACACAATGCAGCATTTTAGCAAAACAGGCAACTTTAAAGCTGGCTGGAACAGTCAGCCTCTTCCAGTAGCGGTGCGATGGCCACTAAGAATAGTTCCATGTCTCGTCCCTGGCTGTACATTTGGTAAGCAGGAGGGTGCTCACTGCTACCTTTCTAAATTGTAGAGGTGATGAATCTGACCACCAGTGAACGACAGCAGGGCACACAGCAACAGCCACAGACCACCATGATCCCTAAAAATGTAGCCACAGACACTAACAGAGAGATTACTAATGTTTTCCATTTACCAAACATGTTTGAAAGCCATTCTTCTAAGGGGTTCTCAAGGCCTGAGTGTTCGTGCATGGTCTTACTCAGTCTTCTTAGTCCCTCCAGTGCTCTGGTCACCGATCCGTCTGGGGCAGTGTTGTTAGAGATGAAAGTACAACATTTTTCTCCAATCATAGCACAGGCTCCCTCTTTTTCGGCTAATACCATGTCCAGTGCCATGCGGTTTTGTATGGCCATCAGAGAGGTAGGTCCTAATTGCTCAGCCAGACCCTCTACAGCATCTCTAGTTAAGTTTGCCAATCTTAGTACATTATAATGTATGTAATTAATCCTATCAATGTTCTTGTTTTGGGTGACTGAAAAAACTGCATTGATTATGGGAATGTTTTCAAATCCAGCTGCTATTTGATCAGCTAACTTATATTAGCTGGAACAGAAAGTAGATGACATGGAACAATACAAGACTAGACAACTTGGTGATCACTGGACTGGAAGTTAGGAACTGAACTTATGCAAGAGTTGTTGCAGGTACTAGCACAACAGAAGATGCACCACAGGAAGAACTACAGACTCTGGAGGAGCAAGTAGTGAATTTTTTACAAAACAAAGACATTGACATCGAACATGAGGACATTTCAATCTGTCACACACTGCCCAACAAATCAGATAAAGCCAAACCATCCATAGTCATCAAGTTCATTAGCAGGAAATCAAGAAACAAGGTAATAATGCAAGCAAAAAAACTGAAGGGAACAAATGTTTACATAAATGAACATCTAACTAAAAAAAAATGGAAATATTGCACGTGAAGCAAGGTTGTTGAAAAAACAGAAAAATAGCATCAACTTGGACAAGAAATGGAAACATCTGGATCAAAATACAGGAAGGATCTCAGGCTAAAATAATAAAAGACCTGAAGGATCTGGAAAAACTAAAATGAGCTCAGGAGAGGACAGATGATAAATCATTGACATAACTTCACAAACAAGAAATTAACAAAATATAAAACAAACAAATACATTAAACATGACAATATACGAAGACAGAGTTTAAAATATACAATGTTGAAGATGAGATTGATACAAATTTTTCCCTGTAATAAAAGACTGTGAATATTACAATGAAGAACAGTTTAATGACATCAATATAAAGAATGGAGGTCTCTCTATTATTCACTTTAATAGTAGAAGTTTAAATGCAAATATATCCAAAATAACAGATTATTTAAAACAGCTAAACAATGTTTACAATAATAGCACTGTCGGAGACATGGCTCAACGATGAAAACACAACTAATGTTCACATGGAAGGTATGAATTATATCATGTGAACAGAAGCAACAAAAGAGGTGGTGGAGTGGCTCTATTTGTCAAAAATGAAATAAAATGTAAGTTAATTAATGAAATGTCAATAATTGTTGATAATATCATGGAAATAATAACAATAGAAATGATAAACAAGATTGATAAAAACATATTGATAAGTTGTGTATATCGACCTCCAGGATCAAATATAGAAATATTCACTGATAAAATCGTACAACTATTGGACAAGAGTTTTACTAAAAGCATTTTTTTTGTGTGTGGAGACTTTAATATTGACCTGGGAAATAAAACAGATTCAAATAACATCAGTACATTTACAAATTCATTGTATAGTTTAAATCTTTATCCGTTAATATCAAAACCAACAAGAATTACAACTCATAGTGCTACAATAATCGATAATATTTTCACAAATGTAACAAATGGGGATGTGATGGGAGGTATTTTAATGAGTGATTTGAGTGATCATTTACCAGTTTTCATGATTTATAAAAATGATCAAAGCATTACAAAAGAAATCACAATTAAGAAAAAAACAATAAACACGTCAAAAAAAGCAATGGACAAATTAAAAGATGATTTACATAAACAAAGCTGGGAAGACGTGTATGTTGATGATGTGAACAGATCATATGATGAGTTTATGAATATTTTAGGAGCTCTGTATGAAAAGAATTGTGTGCAAAATAATTATACAAAGAGAAATGTTGTTGACCAACCATGGATGACGAAAGGGTTGAGAAATGCTTGTTAAAAAAAGAATTATTTGTATACATGTTTCTTGAAATTGAGAACACAAGAGGCTGAAGAGAAATATAAGAAGTATAAAAATAAATTAGTAGCGATTATAAGGAAACACAAGAATGAATATTATAGTGATTTATTAAATAAAAGTAATGGTGATATGAAAGCTACATGGCGTGTAATAAATAGTGTTCTGAAAAGTCATAAAGCAAAAACAGGTATTTCACAATATTTTTTGAAGGATGACGATGAAATCCATGATGAAAATGAAACTGTAAATGGATTTAATCATCATTTTGTGAATGTTGGATCAAGACTTGCAGCTAAAATACCAAAAGTAGACAATAATGTGAACCATTCAGTTATAAGTTGTGACAACAGTGTAGTATGACATATCCTGAGATATATTCATACATTAAACGGGTTCACTCATCTTTCTGGACTGTGTGATGTTCGTGCGTTGAATTCAATGAAATGTAACGTGAGACGTCATTTTTCTTTGACCCATCAAAATGAATGCGGTCATTTATTTTACAGAATCAAAGTTTAACATCAAACATTTACATTAATTTGGCAAAATATGAAAATAACAACATAATCAGTTAATCAGCTTACAACCAGGAAAACCATACGGCCATGGTTTTCCGTTGCTTCACCACAGACATTAATGAAAACATCTGGATTAATTTTCTAGCAGAAAGGAGAGTTTAAAGATGGAAAGATGAAGTTTATCTGAGAGAGATGTGTGAGGGAATTTATCTGTTTTAACCAGAACAGCACGCTCCATTGAAATCAGCTTGGCCAACGGTACGCTTGGTCGAAATAGAACTTTTACCTTGCAGACGATAGCTTCAGCGTCGGTGTAGAGCTCTTCTTTTGACTCTTTTCAGCGTCTCCGTCGAGAACAGCTAAAACTTTAGGAGTCGTGTGAGGTTATCCAAACAGAAGTTATAATTCCCAAAATCGTCTCTGGTTCAGCTTGTTTGGTTTAGCAGCATCCATGAATGCCTGCGGTTGCATTCACGGACTTCCAAACTCCCTGCACTCTGGATTCCACAACTCTTGAACTCTCTGTTGAACTCATCTGGAACTCTCTCGTTGAACTGGGAAGTTGCCACATTTAAACGGGCTATACTTCCGGTTCATTTGAGAGCTTTTTGATTGGTGGATGGACCAGAACAGAGGTGTGATTTGTGATGTAAGGTGTTATGGAAAGTCAAGGATAGAGATTAAGATTGTTTAAGAACAGACAGAAAGATTGTTGGAGAAAACCAGTCTTAGTGGCGTCTCTACTCAGTATCTTGCTGTAAAAGTTAAACATGACATTTCTTTTCAGTAAACTTTTTAGTTGACCGAAGCTCGAACTTTAACACACTTACAACTTTGCTCACTTTCAAAGCAGACGATCAAGAAATTGAATCATTACTCTGTAATGTACTCTAACTTGATTTCACTTTGAATTGAGGAATAAAAATCATTACTACTGTTTAAGTAGATAAAAATGAGTAGTTCACCTCAACATGTAAACATTGTTTGAACTAACACAATTTGATTATCAAACATTTGTAAAATAGTAATGATCATAGAGAATTGTCTTTTCCACTTGATTAATTCAAGACAGAAAGTCTCAGGATGGGTCAAACTGTATTTCTGGATGCAGATCAATGAAATGACAGTTTCTGACCATATGATCCTAAGGTCATTGATTTGACATCAGGTCAAGTTCACTACAGTCCCCCCTTTGGAAATCATCGCCTGTCCATGGGGATGAATTCCAAACTTGGACTTACGCCTTCGAATGTCCTTGAGCTTGATGTAATCCAGCAAGGAAGACCAAAGTCAAAAGTAATCCAGCAAGGAAAACAGAGTCAAGGTAATCCCACAATGTTCTTGGTAATTCCATTGTGTTGATGATAATTCCATAATGTTGTTGGTAATTCCATTGTAGCAATGCTTTAACCCCTTGGAAACAGAGTCTGTAATCCACTGGAAAAAGTCATATAATCCACAACGGTAAATCCACAACGATTGGAAGTGTTGATTAATCAGCATACAGAGGGGTACCCTTGGATTGAACTGAAGATGCAGCCACTGGATGAAGAGTGGAGACCAACGTCAGGTTTGCAGGTCGCCTCCAGCGAAGGTCATCTCTGGTCGACGTCCAGTCGGTGCCGTTCTGGTTCAATGTGTCATGCAATTATGTGGTTTAAGGTGGGCTTATGAAGGGGATTTTACATAAGGCCTTAAACTATATGCACCTGGTGTGTAAGCTATTATGGGTGGGAACAGCTACAACTACCAGTTAAGGGGTGGAACATGCTGAAAAGGGTAACTACAGGGGTTTATACCTATAGAAAAGGGTTCCAAGCTATTTTTCCATTTCTAACTTGGTTTAAGTTAGCTTTACATGGTAAAATATAGTTTGGTTCAATTGTCTGTTGTCTTTTAGACGAACGACTTGAGATTGGGTGTTTGGTTTCCCCATAAATGTTTTGGAAGTCTATGGCGAGACTTATCAAAAAGAATTAGCTATCCCCCCGAATAGAATTGTTCGAGTAGGTTCGGCTTAAGCGTTGTGAGATCAATGTAGATTATGGTACTTAAGGTAGCAATAATATACATTGACTCCGCAAAGATTGCAATTTAACGAATGAACTGCATGTTGGCATGGTTAAAGGCCTCTTAGTCTCTAACTTAACTACACAACAAAATTCATTCTTGCCTGGGGTGTTCAGAAACAATACCAAAAACCAATTAAACGATGTCTCAACATCGACAAAAACAGTGACTAAGCAACCAGTTAAACAACATTTCAACATTGACAAAAGCAGTGATTAAGCAACTAGAAAACGACGTTTCGGTGCGCCACTCACTCTGAATGTCAGATTTGATCATGTTATCGC
>NC_056507.1:50204443-50214784 GCF_014905685.2 Nematolebias whitei | reverse complement strand
CAGATAGAGGTATTATCCTGTTAACATCGGCAGCGGCTGTCCTCAGCTCCTCGAACAGTTTAGCTGACATAATTGTTATGTCTGCCCCACCGTCCAGAAGTGCTTCGTGTGTGAGGACACCTTCGAGTGTTACTGACAGGTACGCCTTTTTGGCGGCCCCCTTTCTGATAAAGTTACACAGAAACCTCTTGGGTTTTTTCTGACGCTTCTTCATGCGTTCAGAAGTGCTTGTGTAATCTTGGTTTGTCTGAACCGTCAGCACAGCTGTAGCTGTTTCTGCGTGTTCAGTTTGCGATGACTCGTCATCGTTTGTGTGTGTGATTACCCCCCCTTCTTCCGATGAGGGGTTGTTGGAGGCAACAACAGCAATGTCTTGGTGTGTTTCACCGACATCTGTAGTGTTGTCATTCGCGCCCAGGGATGTAGTAGTGATTAACTCACTGCATAGTGCTTTTGGTCGGCTTCCCTTGTCAGTGTGTTTCAAATCTTCTAACATTTCGCGCAATTTTTCTGTCTCTTCCGAGCTCAGAGGTGTAGGGCCTTTTTTCTGGGACTTTTGTGATTTTTTCGCCTCGGGACGTTTCGTCCGAGGTGGGAGGCGGCTAGGTACGTCTTTTGGGGGTTCCTTTCCAGACGTCCCCTGATAATATGGGTTCTCTCGGTTCCCATATTTTTGCGTCCTACGCACATCCCATTTACGATAATCACGTTCATCCTCTGAAGGAGGAGCCTTTTTGTCCCAGCGTGCACCTTCATGATGCGGTTTGTTAGTTTGAAAATACTGCCTTTTCTCACCTTTTTTGGGAGGAGGTGGCGACGCACGTCTTCCTTCCAATTCTAGAGAGTGGGGTTTAACCTTTACACCAGGAAACACTTCTACGGGCGTCTTAGCATGAGAGCATGCCTCGAATACATTCACAGCACACTGTTTAATCTCACTGATGGATTTTTCTCTGTAATTTGCCATCATTTGCACTGATGTTCTAATATCAGTGTGGAGATTTTTACTGAAAACAAATTTAAAACCTTCTTCTTCCTCCATCCCGGTTTCATTTCTGTTACCGAAATAAGCTTGGAAGATTCTTTTGTAATAAACTTTTGGATGTTCAGTTTTACCCTGCGTGACCTTGTCTGCGGCTGGGAAACCAGCAGGTCCCGTGCAGGAGTCGTACTCTCTGATCAAAGCTTCACACAGAAGGTTGTAATCCCTTCTCGTTGCATCAGGTAGACGCTCGATGAAGGTGAACATCTCTCTGTCTGAAGTGAGCCTTATCAGACTGATCTTATCTTCAACCGTAGCATTAGGATAAGATCTCAATCTGAACTCAAGATCTCTGAGGTACGCTTTTGTTCCAGATGAACCCATCGGTCCAGGTACAAAGCGTTGTACATATTTTGAGATTTTTTGCAAATCATCCATTGAAGGAGAAGATATCAACGGTCTCACTTGCGTGGTTGGTAGTGGGGGTGTTAATCTACTCGTTTGTGTAGGTGTTTGGATGGGTCTAAAAGCACCAGGTGAGTAAAAGATTTTTTGAGGTTTTGGTGTATTATCCCGACGCTGTTCAGGGTCTGGTTTGGATTCCAGATCACCTCGCTCCTCGTCATTACTTTTATCTGTTGCTACTCTTAGTTTCTCCTCACATGTTTTTAAACGTTCCTGGGTCGTTTGGTATTCACCTTTTTAATGCATGAATTTTTCCAGCCATACTTCTTTATCCATTCTGCTTTTTTCCAGCTCAAAATTTGCAACCTGCAACTCTTGTTGTAGGTGTTCATTGTCTGAGCACGCAGCTTGGTATTGACGGTCTTTTTCACTAATCTTGTCATAAGATTGAGCTTGTAATAACGCCTGCATTTCTGAGAGCTCCCTCTCATGTGTTCTAGACAGCATGACATTGCGTTCCAACTGTTCATCAAATTCTGCTTTTAGAAGCAGAGAGATTTTAGCTAACCGTTCTTGGCTAGACTTTTTACCCTCTGACACTAATGTTCCTTCTGCCAGTCTTCTCAGTTCATCTCCTCTTTGAATTTCATCAAGTTGTTTTAATTGCTCTATTTGCTTGCCAAGAATTGAATGTGTTAAAATATGTAAAGCCCCCAAAATGATATCATCATTTGATTGGGAGTTGAAAGGGTGCTCTTCTTCTTCTTCGCTTGCCATTTTTCCTCTATTTAAAAATTAAATAGGAGAATTTTATGTTTTAGGTTTTTTTTTAAATAAAATCAGAAAAGTCTCTTTATCCTGATATATTTACTCTTATTTAGTGATTTAGCAATTAAACGTGCATTATCTTTTAGCAAATGAGTAAACTTTATCAACTCTGTGAATATTTGTAACTGTATCTTTTTAAAAAGTTTCTAATTTTTCATTTTGTCCCTCCTGTTTGAGGTTTTCAGTGAATGAAAAATTTCCTGGTAAATGCCTGTGTGCATAAATACCTTAATAACTTTCTAAATGCAAGATAACAGTGATTATTCAGTTTTGAGGAACGTTTATTAACTCAAAAATGCCTTTAAAAAAAGAAAATACGTTTAATTTCACTAAAATAACCTAAAAAGCGAAGTGAAAACCTGTGATCTCAAGTCTCTCCAGAAGGTGTCAGCATAACCTTATATATTTTAACTCAGACACTGTTAGTGTTATCCAGTAGGAGTCGCTATGACTTCCTGTGGCATCCGGTCGTTAGCTGTTAGCTTAAAATTAGCATCGGCTAGACTCGGTTAAAACCAACATTTCTGAATGGATTTTTTACTCAAACGTGGCAAAATTTTAGCAATTAGACTTCGAAGAACTTAGCAGCTGATCAGAATACAGCTTTTAAAGTGTTTTTGAACTTTAAAAAGCAGATTTTATTCCCTATGAAAAACGAGTTTTCATTTCCGGGTCACGTGACTGAATCGTTCAATGACAGAGCAACACGACCTGACACGTCAGAGTTAGTCACTACTGACACGTCTGTCAGCCAATCAAAACGTTACACACGGTCTTTTTCAACCAATCACGCAGCGTTTTCCCCAGCTAGCATGTTAGATTTATCTGAACAAGTCCGTCAACTTTTTGTCTTTTAAACTGTCAAAATGCACTTTTTTCTGTTAAAAGATGTAACGAATCAACTCTGAGCTGCACGGAGTCGGCTCCCCGGTCTCAAAAACATCTTTCTAGCTATTTAAACAACTCGTTCGATCTTTCTCAGAACCGAGCCGGAACCAGAACCGCGTCTGGACCGTCTTTAAACAGAATAAAGCGTTTCCACACAAACCCAGCTTTAGTTACACATAACAGGCGTACAATTTCAGCTTTAAAAGACATATGACTCACAATTTCAGCTCCATAACATTGCCAGCGTACACATGCAGAGTCAAGCTCCAAGCGGCGCAGCTTCAGCTGCGTTCCAGCACAGCTGACAAACTGTTATTTTTCTTCATGCAACACGTAAAATCAATCTTTACACGAATACACAGTCCATTTATGAACACGTCACGGGCCACCAATATGGTACTAACGTACGGACGGGCCACCAATATTGTATAAACAGAATAAAGCGTTTTACAGCACACTGTTTATATTAATTTGGTAGAATACATGTAGTGACAAGATAATTAATTTTACAGGAAGTGAGAACAATACGGCGATTGTTTTCACTTTTCAGCAGAACAGCAGACATCAATTCACACGGCGGTGATTGATTTCCTTGAGATAGGAGAGTTAAAGATGGAAAGATGAAGTTTATCTGAGAGAGATGTGTGAGGGAATTTATCTGTTTTAACCAGAACAGCACGCTCCATTGAAATCAGCTTGGCCAACGGTACGCTTGGTCGAAATAGAACTTTTACCTTGCAGACGATAGCTTCAGCGTCGGTGTAGAGCTCTTCTTTTGACTCTTTTCAGCGTCTCCGTCGAGAACAGCTAAAACTTTAGGAGTCGTGTGAGGTTAACCAAACAGAAGTTATAATTCCCAAAATCGTCTCTGGTTCAGCTTGTTTGGTTTAGCAGCATCCATGAATGCCTGCGGTTGCATTCACGGACTTCCAAACTCCCTGCACTCTGGATTCCACAACTCTTGAACTCTCTGTTGAACTCATCTGGAACTCTCTCGTTGAACTGGGAAGTTGCCACATTTAAACGGGCTATACTTCCGGTTCATTTGAGAGCTTTTTGATTGGTGGATGGACCAGAACAGAGGTGTGGTTTGTGATGTAAGGTGTTATGGAAAGTCAAGGATAGAGATTAAGATTGTTTAAGAACAGACAGAAAGATTGTTGGAGAAAACCAGTCTTAGTGGCGTCTCTACTTAGTATCTTGCTGTAAAAGTTAAACATGACATTTCTTTTCAGTAAACTTTTTAGTTGACCGAAGCTCGAACTTTAACACACTTACAACTTTGCTCACTTTCAAAGCAGACGATCAAGAAATTGAATCATTACTCTGTAATGTACTCTAACTTGATTTCACTTTGAATTGAGGAATAAAAATCATTACTACTGTTTAAGTAGATAAAAATGAGTAGTTCACCTCAACATGTAAACATTGTTTGAACTAACACAATTTGATTATCAAAACATTTGTAAAATAGTAATGATCATAGAGAATTGTCTTTTCCACTTGATTAATTCAAGACAGAAAGTCTCAGGATGAATCAAACTGTATTTCTGGATGCAGATCAATGAAATGACAGTTTCTGACCATATGATCCTAAGGTCATTGATTTGACATCAGGTCAAGTTCACTACAACAGTATTTTTCTTAATGGAACTAACAAAGAAGAAATAATGAATGTAGTAAAAAATCTTACAGATAAGAGATCAAAAGACTGGGTGGACATGGATATGATGTTTGTAAAGGACATAATGAGTTATGTTATCGAGCCGTTTACATATATTTGTAATTTATCATTTTCAAAAGGAATATTTCCAGACAATATGAAAGTAGCTAAGGTAGTTCCTCTCTTTAAAAATGGTGATAAATGTGTGTTCAATAATTATAGACCAATATCCTTATTACCATAGTTCTCAAAAATTCTAGAAAAACTATTTGTGACCAGATTAGATAAATTTATTACTAAACAAAACATTCTAAGTAGCAGTCAGTATGGGTTTAGAGCAAAAATCTCTACATCAATGGCTCTCATGGAAATAATAGAACAAATAACTACTGCTGTCGATCAAAAACAGTATTGTGTTAGTATTTTTGTTGATTTAAAAAAAGCATTCGATACTATTGACCACACTATTCTCCTTGAAAAATTAAATAAATATGGTATAAGAGGACCAGCATTACACTGGGTATCTAGCTATTTAAAAGATAGGAAACAGTTTGTACAAATAAATGGTGTAAGATCTGACCTGTGCAATATCACGTGTGGAGTTCCTCAAGGCTCTGTACTTGGACCAAAGTTATTTATTTTATATGTGAATGACTTAGTGAATGTATCAGGACTCCTCAAATGTGTCCTTTTTGCAGATGACACCACATTTTTTTGTTTGGGTAAAGATGTAAAACGGATGTTGGAATTGATGAAGACAGAATTTGATAAAATACAAACTTGGTTTAAACTTAATAAATTATCATTAAATTTAGATAAAACTAAATACATGATATTTAGTAACAAAAAGAGAACTGTTGATGATCATTTAAAATTGAGGGTGTTGAGATTTGTAGAGTTAATGAGATGAAATTTTTGGGTGTAATCATTGATGAACAGCTAACATGGAAAAATCACATCAATTCTGTAAGAACAAAAATATCTCAATCTATTGCAGTACTATACAAAGTCAGGGAATTATTAAATGATAAAGCTCTGTACATGTTGTATAACACAATCATTGTTCCACATTTAATCTATTGCATTGATGTTTGGGGGAAAGCGTGTAAAACATTTACAAAACCTATTTTTATTTTACAGAAAAGAGCTGTAAGAATCATCACCACAAAGCATTACAGTCACCCATCAAGCACATTATTTTATCAACTGGAGTTACTGAAGTTCCATGATTTGGTAGATTATAGTATTTTATCAGTTATGTATAGAAAACACATAAACACATTACCATTAAATATCCAAAGAAATGTTGTTAAAAGACAAAGTTGTTATAATCTTAAGGGGATAGAGATATTTGTCAAACCAAAATTCAGAACTAGTCTGAAGGGAAGGTCTACCTCAATCCAAGGAGTTGGATTGTGGAATGGTCTAGAGAGTGATGTGAAAAATGCCAAGTCAACGTGTACATTTAAAAAAAAGATCAAAACTGGATTGTTAAAAAAGTATATATGAAGTAGGTTAGTGTGTGTTTTGTATTAGAATTAGAAAAATTAGAAAGAGTTATTCATTTTTTTCTGTTTCTTGAAAATTATTATGATTGAAATAATTGTTTGAAAAAAGGGGCAGATATAATAAGATTTTTTTCTTCTTTCTGCTGCCTTTCATTTTAAATCTTTTGTATCTTTTTTTATATTGTTATGGAATTGTTTTGTACTTTTTTTTAAATGAATAAACTTTATACCATACCATATTCATTTGGGACTCCCCTCGGGACTCCTATTGCATCAATATTAATAGGTGAGTTCACAGAAAGATCTACCTTAGGTATACCTCTTTTCTGTAGTATGTGTCAGTGTCTGTGGACCCTCGATGCTTTTGCTGAAGAGCCAGGCAAAGCTGAATGCTTGACTACATTTCCTATCAGAGTGTGAGGGGCCTGAAGTCTAACCATTGCACACAAGTCCGTTGCTTTCTGCGGGATCCTCACCATCAGTCTCCTTCCACCGCAGTGGACCCTAACCTGTGAGATCCGGTGGTCTGCGTTGGGGCCCAGAGAAGCACTGTCCGGTGGTCATTTCGAACGGGGACTTGGCGCTCAGTAAACTCCCAGTGCTGGAGTTTACTGAGCACCTGATTGACATTAAAGCAAGAGGCAATGCATCAACCCA
The DNA here is from genome assembly GCF_014905685.2 of Nematolebias whitei. Classification (NCBI taxonomy): domain Eukaryota; kingdom Metazoa; phylum Chordata; class Actinopteri; order Cyprinodontiformes; family Rivulidae; genus Nematolebias; species Nematolebias whitei. Next base: position 50,207,853 of record NC_056507.1, on the reverse strand, counting down.
GGACAATTTACTTTATGCACAAATTTTAGCCAATTTGTTCTTGACGTTCTGGTTCATCCTTTTCACTTTTCCCTGTGACTAGGGGTGATAAACGCTCCCAAACCTGTGTTGAAGGCCCAACATGGCCTCTACTCTTTGTAAGTCCTGATTCTTGAAGTGGGTTCCATTGTCGGTGCAAATTTTTTCGGGAAACCCATGTCGAGGAATATAATGGTTAATTAGACATTTCACAAGAGTTTTACTGTCTTCTTGGGCTGCTGGCCACGCCTCTGGCCAGCCAGTGTAGGCATCCACAAATACTAATAGATACTGTTTCCCTTTTGCTGTGTTTACCATGTCTGTGTAGTCCAGTACAATCTCTTTCCCTAGACAGGTGATTAAAGGGAATTTACCTTGGGGTGGTGTCAGTGTCTTTTTTGGGTTGTATTGTCCACAGATGTCACAAGTCTTAACAAAATGCCTTACCATGTCTGTCATGAATGGGTGCCACCGTTCTTTCAGGTGTTCTGTCAGATGTCCTGTCAGATGTCCACATGTCCTGGACCATGGGCTTCTTGAAACAGTTCCTGTTTTCGACCTGGAGGGAAGAGGAGTCTCCCGTCCGGTCCTCGCCAGCACCTTTCTTTTTCTGTTGCCCCTCTAAGTCTCCACATGTTTTTTTCTTCAGGGGCTGCCCCTTTTGAAGTTCAATAAGCTGTTTTAAGTTCATTCTGTCTTTCAATTCTTCCTCTGTCGTGACTGTCACCGTTAGAGGAGAATATCCTGTTGTTGTTTTTGCTGCTTGATCTGCTGCTTGGTTTCCTCGTGCTACCTGAGTGTTGCTGTTATCATGGCCTCTGCACTTTATGACTGCTACTTTTAATGGCAGTAAGAGAGCTTCTGCCAGTTCTTTCATATCTGCCTCATGTTTTATAGTTTTTCCTCCTGTTGTCAAAAATCCTGCCCGTAGCCACTGACATAGTTCTACATGTATTTCTCCTACAGTGTATGCAGAGTCTGTGTAGATGTTAACTTCCTGTCCTTCCATCATTTTCAGTGCTTCTATCACTGCTCGTACTTCTGCTCTTTGTGCAGATGATGCTTGATCTAATGTTTCTGCTTTAAGCACCGTATATCCTGTGTCTGTTTTCTCTACTATTGCATATCTTACTCTCAAACCTTCCATTTCATGTCTGTAACAACAGCCGTCCGTAAAGATTTGTCTTACCTGCTCTCCCTCGAGGGTGGTGGCTTGCAAGTCTGGTCTTACTTTTTCCAGTGTGGTCACAAGCTCTTCACACTGGTGCGGTTCTCCTTCTAATTCTCTGGCAACCAGGGGTGTCACACACCTTCCCAGGATTGCTCTAAAGTCTCCTAGGGCCAGGGACATTCCACTGGTGAGACCACTTAGTTCGGAAAGCCACAATCTGCCTCGGGCATCGAGTTTGTTAAAATTTGCAATTAGAAATGCCCAAAAATAACTTTTTGACCCAAACTGGCCAACTTCCTGTTGAGTTTGGACCAGGGCTCCAAGAGACTTTTCATAGGTCCTGAGAAGATACATTTGTACACTGAGTTCCAGAATTATCAGTCCAAAAAATGGCTTGGGGCTGAAGTTTTAAAATATTTTAGGGGGCGCTGTGGAGGCTATTGGCAATTTATCATGGGTTCCTGTTCAAGGGGTGGATAATGAACAATAATAGTGATTTTGGTGCACCTCGGCTCAAATCTGTGCAATTTAGAGCCAAATGTATGGCAACAGCATTACATCTTACTTCGCCATGCCACGCCGCCCACATGCTCCACCCAAAACTGTCAGTGTTGGAAAGCAAGTTACACCAACATGTCTTTGGTCACTGGACACACTATCATGCTGATTAGATCACAGGGGTCAGATAGGGATTGTTCAATGTAAAACTTGATACTTCCTGTTGTCGGGGGGCGTGGCTTAAGTGATGTCATTATTTGACCATTCAGTCTTGCAGGGGACCGGATGTGGATCAATCACTGAAGGTTTTTTATCTCAGACAGTTTTCGTGTAGGAGTTAAGCGTTTCGATTTTCATTGTGCAACGTCAAACTTTGAGGTCTGGCCCCACCCCTTCAGCATACTCAAAATCTCACCTGATCCTCCTTCTCTTGTCGAGGGTTGTTGTCTCTTAATTTCCATTTTCATTGTCAATTATGTTTTCAGTAAGTCAACCCTTTGACCTTTCTCTTTCTGCTGGTTCTCTGTATCATCATCCTGGGTCTTTTTGTTGTCATATAGCTTATGGCTTACATATGTAATTGCATACAATGTAACACCCCCCCCCCCCCCCCCCATTAAAAATAAAAATCAAAACTAACATACAAACAAACTTTGGGGTTACACAGAGTAAAAAAAATTGCGTATAGGACGTAAGAAACAGCTGCTAAGAATATTCTTTTCTTTTTGTTTTTCTTTACTCATACTTTCAGCTCAAGCAAATCTATTTTTATCAAGTAAATTCAATTATTTCCCTCTTTGAGGCCTCAGGGATCGAGAAAGACAGATTACTGCATTTAGGACATAATGTTCAGATGTTTCTTAAGATTTCCTATATTTAACAAAAACATGTAAACAACAACCCACTGACATGCACACATAACACCATTACTGACTGGGTTGTGCCTCTGGCGGTAAAAGCCATCAGCTTAAAACCATTAACAAGGGTTTGATGGACCAGAGTAGCAACCACACATCTTTCCCCTCTCCCAACACCAGCCCCACCAACAGATAACATTTCAAACTAGAAACGAAAAGGTCTTTTTATCTTGTTGAGCCAAATTTAACTTCATATTGGGTACACTAAAACCATTTGGTCACACAAAATGCATCAGTCCCTTTATTAGTCGGACAATAATGGTCAAAAAATATTTTATTAATTTTTATGTAAATCTTGTCTTTACAATCCCAGAATTTTACAATTATTCTAAGCATTTCTTATGTAACAAATCTTCAATAAATTCTGTTTCATAAATTATATTTTCTCCTCATTCCTCTGCTTGTCTTTTGTCTTGCTTGTTGTCTCTCTGTGCAGGTTTCTTCACAAATCACATTTTCTGATGTTTAGAAACTAAACTAGATTAATGTCCCTCCTTTTTTTTAAAACTTTGTTTTATATATACACTTTTTAGATTGATCAGCTTATCTCCTCCTTCCATCTTTTTCCTCTTTCTTTCTTTGCACGCCTCCTTCGAGCTCTTTGGCATCAAAACAGGCCTTTCAGTCCCAGATCATCTGTGACAGGAAACACAACAAACACACTTTACGCAAACACAATGGGCACAGCAGGTCAGAGCTACAAAGAGCTGTAATCTATTCTAAAAAAAGAAAATTTTACAGCATAAAGCTGTATAGACCAGGTTTGGACCCAGACAACAGAAAGATGTAAGATGTGGTAAACATTT
>NC_056507.1:50202536-50204343 GCF_014905685.2 Nematolebias whitei | reverse complement strand
GAAAAAAAGTCTCTTGGAGGTATGCCTTAAACCCAACAGGAAGTCGGCCATTTTGGGTCAAAGGGTCAATTTTGGCCGTTTTTCACTTTTCGTACACGGCGAATTTGAACGAACTCCTCCTAGGGATTTCGCTCAATCGGTTTCAAACTTGCGCCATTTTGCTCAGTAGGCATGGGGGACCAAAAGTTATCAAAACGGTGCAAACCGACGTATGTTGAGGGGGCGGGGCCGGACCTCAAAATTATGCTTCACGCCAAAAATTTCCAAACGCTACAACTTTCACGTTGAAAAACAGAATTGCACCAAATTTGGCTTGAGTCATCCCTGTCCCATGCCCGACGATACCCTGAGGTCAAATTTTGACGTCATCAAAGCCCCGCCCCCTCAGAACAGGAAGTGACTTTTTTTGCTTGGAATGCTCCTTCCCTGACACTCTGGACCCAATCACGATGATCCTGTGTTAGAAGGCAGACAACAAGTTGGTCTGACTTGCTTTGAAGCGCAAAGTGTTTCCGCTGGAGGATGTGGGCGTGGCGGCGTGGCAAATTCAGAAGTGACGCCGTGACAATACGTTTGGCTCTAAATTCCACAGATTTGATCCGAGGTTCATCAAAATCACTACGATCGATCATTGCCCACCCCTTGAACAGAAAGCCATGATAATTGCGCAATAGCCTCTATAGCGCCCCCTAGAATATTTTAAAACCTCAGCCCCAAGCCATTTTTTGACCGATAATTCTGAAACTCGGTGAACATGTGTATCTTCTCGGGACCTATGAAAAAGTCTCTTGGAGCTCAGGTCCAAAACCAACAGGAAGTCGGCCATTTTGGGTCAAAGGTTAATTTTTGGGCGTTTTTAATGGCAAATTTTAACGAACTCCTCCTAGGGATTTTGAAGGATTGCCTTCAAACTTGGTTAATAGGCCTTTAAGACATTGGAGAGTAAAAGTTATCAAAAGCTTTCGGTTTCGTTTTGTTAAAGGGGCGTGGTCAGGCCTCAAAGTTGAGCTTCACGCCATAAATTTCCCAACGTTATAACTTTCAACTTGAAAGACAGAATTGCACCAAATTTGGCACGAGTCATCCCTGTCCCATGCCCGACGATACCCTGAGGTCATATTGTGACGTCATCAAAGCCCCGCCCCCTCACAACAGGAAGTGACTTTTTTTAATTGGAATGGTCCTTCTTTGACACACTTAACCTAATCAGGATGATCCTGTGTTAGAAGACAGATAACAACATGGTCTGACATGATTTAAACTACAAACAGTTATAGCTGGAGGATGTGGGCGTGGCAGAGTGGCGAATTAAAAAGTGACGCCGTTGCAATACGTTTGGCTCTAAATTGCACAGATTTGAGCCCAGGTGAACCAAAATCACTATGATTGATCATTATCCACCTTTGAACAGGGTTCCATGATAAGTGGCCAAGAGCCTCCACAGCGCCACCTACATTCTTCTTACAGTTATATCTCAGTGATACAAAATCCGATCTGAACCAGATTTTGGGTGCGTCATTACTGAGAGCTGATGGACATTTTAGTTTTGTTGTTTAATATTTGACTCAAGGGCGCCCCCTACAATATTCAAACTGTTTTGTCTCAGTGATATATCAGCCGATCTGCACCAAATTTATGGTGTATTATTATTTAGCCCTGGTGGACACAGTAGTAATGTTTTTTTAAATTTTGACTCTAGAGCGCCCCTACAATATTCCAACAGTTATATCTCAATGATATATCATCCGATCTGCACCAGATTTTTGTGGCATAATGTGTGACCATGTCTACACACATTGTTATTGTT
>NC_056507.1:50185166-50202436 GCF_014905685.2 Nematolebias whitei | reverse complement strand
TTTTTGTGGCATAATGTGTGACCATGTCTACACACATTGTTATTGTTGTTTAAAATTTGACTCAAGTGCGCCCCCTAGATTATTCAAACTGTTATATCTCAGTGATATGTCATCCGATCTGGACCAGATTTTTGGTGTGTGATTAGTGAGCACTTAAACACACAATGGTATTGTTGTTTTACTTTTGACTCAAGTGCGCCCCCTAGATAATTCAAACTGTTATATCTCAGTGATATATCGTCTGATCTGCACCAGATTTTTCGTGCTTGACTAGTGAGGACTTATGGACACAGTGGTGTTGTTGTTTAATATTTGACTCAAGTGCGCCCCTAGATAAATCAAACTGTTATATCTCAGTCATATATCGTCCGATCTGGACCAGATTTTGGTTGTGTCATTAGTAAGCAGTTATGGACACATTAGTAGTGTTTTTTTAACTTTTGACTCTAGAGCGCCCCCTAAATATTAAAATAGTTATATCCGCGGTCGCAGCTGATGTCAAAGGTTCTGTGAATGCGCACTCCCGGGAACGGGAGCGGGGCGATAGCAGAAGCGTTCTCGATGGCGACCGGGAAGAGTCGCTCGAGTTCCCGTGGTCGCCGTAAGGCCGCAGCGGCGCTTCGCTGCGAGGGCCTTCAACGCTGCTTGCAGCTTTAATTATTATATTTATTCCTTTATTTTATCAGAAAGAAATCCATTGAGATCATCAGTCTCTTTTACAAAGGATGTCCCGGACAACCTTGTAAAAGAGATTGATGATCTCAATTATATAATATCTCAGTCATATAAGGCAAGCAACCTGACCGGGTCCAAGTTTGCTGCCAATTACTTCCTTGATTGTAGCTAAAACATTAACCAGGCAAATCCAAAAAGCAGGAAACCAGTTATCATAAATTCAGTTATATATGCATCCTTAAAATCCAAGAATGATAGCAGAGATAGACACATCATAAATTTTTCCAAGTTGATGACATATTCAACTACATGCATGCCAACAGGGCAAATCAGTTCACCTAAAGCCTGTCTTCACTTCAAAAGAAATGTTATCAATACATAGTTCCTACACACATGTCCAGTATTTCACTATACCGGGTTTTCCGCCATTTTTTTGAGGTGCATATGAAGAAGATGGCTTACAGACAGACTTGAGCTCAGTATATTGATAATGTAGTGGACTAGGCATCCGACCAAAACCTGCCTCTGAAGACCTTCATGGGACAGGAACTGTTATTTCATTGATTTGAATCCAGAAATACAAATTGGCTCATCCAGAGACTGTCTAATTGTATCCTGAACTAATCAATTGAAAGAACACTCTTCTTTTATATTATCATTACTATTTTACAATATCTTGATAATCAAAAGTGTGTTTAGTTCATACCATTTCTAAATGTTGAAGTGAACCACTCATTTTAAATCAACTGTGAAACTGTATTAATGATTTTTTTAATCCTCATTTAAATTAGAAATCAAGTTAAATGTCTATTTACAAAGTAATTATGCATTTTTGATCTTCTGTCTGAAATGAGAAGTAGTGATGTTGGTCAAAAGTCAGAGACAGTCAAAAACAAGTTGTTAGAATGGGCTGTATTGTTTTTAAAACTCTCAGACAGTAAATAAGAAAACTGGCACCTGCAGTGTTCTTCACTTCGCCAAAACATTTCTCTGTCTGTTCCTAAAACATTCCTGCTGTTTTCTTGACTTGTAATGACCCTCTGCCATCACTAGAACCACTCCCTGTTGGTTGCTTCAACCAATCAGGAAGTACTAAAAGTGACCGGAAGCAGAACTCTTTAAAAGTCGACACTTCCTGGAACTATGATGTTCTGGGAGAGTTCTAGCAGTTCTGTAGAGTTCTGGAGTCGTCTGAAGTCTTCCTGGAATCGGTGGAGTTTTTCCACTGCTGAGTGGAACTTCGGACTCAGTTTTTCCAGTCTGATGGAGTCATCCATCTTTGTAGGAGCCATGACGCCTCGCTGTGGCTCCACTAGGCGAATGCCCTACAACTTCTGAGGAAGTTTGTTCTGTAGAACGGAGTATCTCACGACTTCTGCCGAGTTGCAGCTGCCCTGAGGAGACGCTGAAAGGTAGCGTGCCAGGGACCTCTTGACCGTAGCGGACCCATCCTCTGCCAAGGTAAAGAGTCGTCACGAGCTTCGCGCACTAAGTGGACCGCGGGCGAGCTGCGTCTGAAAGGAGCGTGTTGTTCTGGTCCACAGACATACATCTTCCTCCATTTTCCACTCTCCCTTTAAACTCCTCCATTTTTCCCATCTTTAAACTTCTATCTTGCCAGTAATTAATCTAGATGCCTTCAGAAACGTCTGTTGTTTTTATTAAGTAAAACGTGCCAAGTTTTATTAATCAGAACCAGATCAGTCTAATCAAGTGTACAATGTTTTGATGTTAAATTTTGATTCTGTTCAATAAATGACCACATTTATTTTGATGGGTCAAAGAAAATTAACGTCTCATGTCACTGATTAAACCATCTACGCACAGTACCTGTCACATATCTGTAATTAGCTTGAAAAAGAGAGAACTCGTTATTTAAATATAATTGTAGTGAAGCTACAAAGCTAACCTAGCCCTTAGAACACTACAATACTCTTGACCAAGAGCAAGATATAGGTTATAAAATAGATACCATACCATACCATTTTATTTATAGAGCACTTAAAACAGCGACAAGGCCAACCAAAGTGCTGTACAGACAGAACAACGGGTGTCACACAAAGCAAAATGCAAAATGAGATAAATCAGAATATAGACATAAAAACGATGCAGATAATGACGACAAACCAGTGTGGAGCATACAGGATCAAACACAGATCATCTGGTGTCGAAAGCTGCTGAATAGTAGTGGGTTTTTAAACGGGACTTGAAATGCGGTCCCTATGAGGTGGAGATAAAAATTATGTCATACAAAACAGACAAGTTGAAGTTACTTTGATATCGTTAATTATTTAGTGAACACGAGGAGTACCTACAATGGAGGAGCTTCGCAGCTTTAAATCCATGGATGCTTATAATCAATGACGGATTTGTGAAGGACGTCCGAACTCTTCATGTTAACAAAGTTCTGATGATTGGTAAAGTAGTTACAATAATATGCACATAGATGTCCCTCATAGCTTGTTACATGCTATAGCAGCTACGCTAATCTTTGCTACATTAAAGATTGCTGATCTTTAATGTAGCACAAGCTACGTCAGGTAAGCTGCTGTAGCTTGTGCTACATTAAAGATCGCTGTTATTAAATTGAATTTAATTGAACTGAATACAGTAAAGATCTACTTGATGTAGTTTGTGCCACGTAAATATCACTGATTATTTCTCACATTACTACATTATTTATTTTGCCTATGACTACTTTTCATATTTAAATTAATGTTAACAAAATAAATCAAATGTAACAAAGTCCATGCTCAATAATCCAGGTATAAAATCCAACATTTTTCATTCAGGTCATCTGGACAGTTTCTTTTTTTGGCTGAAACGTTTCGCCTTCGATCCAGAAGGCTTCATCAGTCAAGGAAACACAACAAAACTGATTCTTCCCCCAACAGCTTACTCCAAAGTGGAACAAACCAGTTCTGCTTGTGATAAGATAAAATGTTGGATTTTATAAATGAAATTTAAAATGTTGGATTTTGTTGGGTTTTCCAGTTTCAGCTCTTGTGTATATAAGACTGTTTATTATTATTATTATTATTACTATTATTATTATTATTATTATTATTATTATTATCACTGTAAAAAAATCACCTTTTATTTATGATCCTGAGTAGGGGTTGAATGAGTATATAATTTTTAAACTCAACATTAACATAATAAAACCCAAGTAGAACTCGAGTATTTGATGACGTCATAGATGTCAAGATACAAAAATAAATAAATAAATAAAACCGCAAAAAAAGGTAATTATTTACAAAAAAAAGACCAACAAAACATTGGGAGCGTATATTATGCTCCTACCATTTATCATACTGCAAATAAGTCACAGGAAAAACTAAACTATTAGTTTTTATTATTAAGCTGCAAACATGAAGAAACGCAGCACGTCAGAAACGAAACTTAGAACAGTGTGGGGGGGGGGGGGGGGTCGACCGCCCCGCACCACCGCTAGCTGTGGTGCGCATTAAGTTTTGTTTTAGAGATTAATATGTTTATAGATTTTTTTTATAGGTTTAGAGATTAATATTTTTTGCTTTTTGTTTGTGAAACAAGAGGAAGTTGGTTCTGGTTCGGTGGATTGGACCCGGTGTTACACCATACTCTGTGACCTGCAACAGTGCTACACCGCCCCCTACGGTCATACGGTGGTCACATAATATGACGTTACTATGGACACTGCACGTTACATTTTTAACCTCCATAGATGTCCTAGCAATCGATGTGTAGATTACTCGAGTACTCTGTTAATGCCCTAATCCTGAGTCTGTTGTCCTTCAGTCCGTTCTTTCTGGGTACACTCCATCATTATGACATTATGACATTCATCTTAATGCAACTTATTCTGCCAATTAAAGTAATTGGTAAATTTGTCCATTTTTTTAAGTTTTCTACTATCTGATTATTTAGTGCTAAATAATAGAGTTTGTACAGGTTTTTAAGGTTCTTCTCTACCATCACACCAAGGTACCTAATTTCATTTGGTGACCACTTAAATTGACTTAGTTGTTGGTATTCAACATAATCAAAGTTTGATGGTGGAAGAATTTCACTTTTTTCACAATTAACTTTATATTCAGAGATAAAACTAAAGGATTGTAAAATTACCTGTAACTTAGCAAGAGACTCAGATGGGTTTGATAAATAAAGGATCATGTCATCGGCTAGAAGATTAATTTTATGAGTTATCTGACCCACTTTTATACCCCTGATCTCTGAATCTTGCCTTATTATCTCAGCTAAGGGTTCAATAGTTAATACAAAGAGTCCTGGAGACGGGGGACAACCCTGCCTACTGGATCTGTTTAAAGAGAAGGATGTAGAAATCTGACCATTCGTTGCAATCATAGCTTGGGGTTTCTGATACAGCGTTCTGATCCAGTCAATAACATTTCCACCAAAACCAAATTTAGAAAGGACTTTGATTAAATAGGGCCATTCAAGCCTATCAAAGGCCTTTTCAGCATCTAAAGTAACAGCTACACTAGGTTCATCCCCAGAGGCCGCCACATGAATTATATTAAGTAACCTACTGAACTTATTGGCCGAAGATCTCTTCTGAATGAATCCAGCCTGATCAGAATTAATTAATTTTGGTAGATATAGACTCAATCTATTCGCCAAAGCTTTAGATATTATTTTATAATCTGCATTTAAAAGTGAGATAGGGCAAAAAGAGGAGCATTTTAGGGGATTTTTACCTTTTTTATGAATCACTGTAATTATAGCTCTTGAGAAAGACACAGGAAGACTTTGTGTTTTAGATGCCAAATTAATTACATCCATGAGAAGGGGTAAAAGCAAGTCTTTGAATTCTTAAAAAAATTCAGGAGGAAACCCATCTTCTCCAGGTGACTTACTGCTCTGAAGAGTGAGGCCCTTTCAAGTTCCTTAGTAGTAAAAGGGAGATCCAAATTATTCTGGTCCTCTTGGTTTAGTTTGGGCAGCTCAATGTTGGAAAGAAATGAGTCGATCAGTGTGAGATCTTCTGGTGATTCTGACCTATACAAGACAGCATAAAACTTTTTAAAGCTTTCATTTATTTCTTTTGGATTCTCAGTTATACAGCCATATTCATTTTCTATTTGAGTAATTATATTTGAATTCTCTTCTTTCTTTAATTGCCATAAGAAGACTTTGTGAGCTTTCTCTCCAAGTCTGTAATACTTTTGTTGGGATCTTAAAATGTTTTTCTCTGCCCTATATGTACATAGTAAATTATATTTGAGTTTTTTGTTGACAAGTGAACTGTATACTGTTTTGTTTCTATGGTTTTGAAAGTCTTTTTCAAGTGTAAGAATTTCTTTTTCTAGTTCTTCTATTTCTATTGTACAGTGCCTTGTGAAAGTATTCGGCCCCCTTGAACTTTTCAACCTTTTGCCACATTTCAGGCTTCAAACATAAAGATATAAAATTTTATTTTTTTGTGAAGAATCAACAACAAGTGGGACACAATCGTGAAGTGGAATGAAATTTATTGGATGTGTCAAACTTTTATAACTAATAAAAAACTGAAAAGTAAATACAGATAACAGAGTAAAGTACCTTAAGGATGTTCTTCCTGTTCCATATAATGCTCTTTATATAACAGAAGAATAGCATTTTCCTCATAGCCCCATTTGGAGAGCTGTGCCTGTCAGGCAAGAGTCAGGGCTCATTAACCCCCGAAAACTCTCAGAGGAAGGACCCAGCATCTTCAGGGGTCTTGAAGAACTTCATCTCCCCGTCCAGCAGGACCACTCTTAGGGTTGCTGGGTACAGAAGACTAAACTGCAATTTTTTTTCATGCAGTCTCTTCTTGGCTGCATTATATTCCTTCCTGCGCCTCACCAGGCTCGCACTGAGATCCGGGAAGAACATCACAGGTGCTCGGTTGAAGGTAACAGGTTCACCCTTTTCTCTGGATATGAAGGATCCGTATGAAGGATCTTATCCCGGTCTTGGTATTTAAGCAAACGGATGAGAATGGTCTGGGCTGTTCCACCCTTTGCATGTTAAATGTAGGAGATCGATGTGCCCGTTCAATCACTGGGGAAACTGTGAAATGTTCTTTTCCCAGCACCAAGGGGATCCACTTCATGAAGAACTGTGTCGGTTCCTTTCCCTCAAGGCCTTGGGGCAGGTTAATTATGTGGATGTTGTTACACCAGCTTTGGTTTTCCAGTTCGTCCACTTTATCAATTAGAAAGTCTTTATCGTTAATGAGGCACTGAACATGAGATTCCTATTTGGTTAACTTATCCTCGACTGTGTTAATCCGTTCCTCCACCTCTGTGATTCGGGAGCCCAGGCCGTCTATCATAGATTTCAGGCCGGAGATGGATTGATTAATTTCAGCAGTTTTGGTGTCAAGTTTGTCAGAGAGAGCTTCATTACCACATCTTATCTCTTGTAGAATAGCGTGGCTTTCTCTGACTCTGCTTTGGTTGTCTATCGCCTCCATGTTGCCGTCAGTACCCGTGTCGTGTACTTCTTTTTCTGTTGCGGAAAAGTGATCGATAATTGCGCTTTGAGTCTTCTTTTGGGATCTTAGCTTCATAATACACATATTAGGAGAGATTTAGAGCTAAACGGGAGCCAAATCTAATTCAAAACTGAGTTTTCATTTCAGAGCTCTAGAGCAGGCGTCCTTTCAGCCTCGCTGCATCACCACCACCCAAAGTTTATACTCGCTTTTAAAAGATAATGGATGGATGTTTAATCTCCAGTACTGAGAAATAGTTTCATTGTAATGTCTCCTCTACTAGACATTATTCTACTGCACATCAATAAAACCTAGAGGTAGTGATTGTTCTTTGACAACTTACCAGTTTACTGTTTTATTGACATGTACAAAACATCAAAACATGCATGTTGCTGTATGTTCCTCCTCCAGGAGGAGACTGACACAGTTCTAAGTCAAAGCCTATAATTAGAAATTCAAAACAGTTGAAAGTGATACAAGATGAGAACTGTGGGTGATTTGATGTCTTTTAATGAAATGACTCCATGCTGCTGATCATAGTGGACTACAGAATAAATACCAGATCAACAACTCTTCAACAAGGACTGATGGAGACCAGTGGAGGTTCTGACTTTAAACACACTGGAACAGATTCCTCGTCATGTGGGACCACCTGACTGGAGCAGCCAACCCCTCAGGATCCCAGACTGGACCCAGGTCTAGGATCCGAGACAGGACCCAGGGCTAGGAACCGAGACTGGACCCAGGTCTAGGTTATAAGACTGGACCCAGGTCTAGGAGAGTCCTCACACTGGAGCTTTTCTTTGGATCGAACTCGGTCCTTCACTCGTCTGTACCTTAAATTTTTTTTTTAAAAAGACTAGTAAACATTGTCATGTTTGTATCACAAACTCTAAAATAAGACAATTAATACAGTTGTTTCTAACATTTTTACTCATTCACAAAGATAAATGTTCAATTTTATATTGATTTTAGTCATTTTTATCTTGGATTTTCTTGAATATTTTTGAATTATTGTGCCGGTTGCTGGTGTCATTACCTGCTGTTCCAACGCTGCTGATGTTCTCAGAGTCAGTGTCTGTGAGCTTCAGTGCAGGAGACCAGTCTGTGTTTGACTTGTGTGCACGCCTTCCTGAAAAAACTAATAATTCTGTAGTGAACTAGACCTCCGACATCAATCTGTCTCTGAAGACCTTCATGGGACAGGAACTGTTATTTCATTGATTTGAATCCAGAAATACAAATTATTTCATCAAGAAACTATTTAATTGTATCTTGAATTAATCAATTGAAAGAACACTCTTCTTTTTTATTTATTTATTTATTTTATTACTATTTTACAATATCTTGATAATCAAAAGTGTGTTTAGTTCATACCATTTCTAATGTTGAAGTGAACCACTCATTTAAATCAACTGTGAAACAGTATTAATGATTTTTAAACCTCATTAGACTTAGATCATACAAGTTAAATGTCTATTTACAAAGTAAGTGTGCATTTACTCTTCTATCTGTGTGAGGAGTGGACTTTATGTCAGTCAAATGTCAGAGCACAAGTTATGAGAACGAAGTGCCTTGTTTTTAAGGTTGTTTTCACAACAGATAGTCCGGTAGACTGGGTTCGGTTCTGGACCAATATTCGTGATCTTTTGTTACATTTGAGCTGGTGCGTTTGCATTCACACTGCACTGTGCAGTCGAGTCAACCTGTTGAACCAACCTGTTCCCCCGCTCGCCTGTGGGGGCGCTACACTAAGAACTACTGAAAGAAACAACACAAAAACCTCTGAAGACACGTCTTCTTCTTCTTCTGTAAATAAAAATAAAAACGAAGTGGCATCAAGTTTTAGCAGTTTTAGGAGTTATATTTTGTCATTTTTCAAAAATGGACTTAGCATGAGCAGAAGATGAGACAGAAGAACATGGAGAATATTGTTTTTCCACACAAGGCAGCTGACGGCTCCATATAAGGTCAGAGAAATGCGTGTTTGTTTGTCCTGCGGAGCGGGGCTCAGTCTGTTTACATTCACACGGTACTCGAACCGCGCTGGAGTTGGTTTCTACCGGACCGAGACCTAGGTTTTAGCCCGGGCCAGAGTTCGCCTTTTTGTTCCGTGACAGAGTTCGATGGCGCATTCACACCTCCCTAAACGAACCGGACTTTCTAGGAAAACAAGCTAGAGTTCGATTAAAGCGGACTAAACAGGGCTAGTGTGAATGCACCCTAAAACTCTCAGACAGTAAATAAGAAACTGGCACCTGCAAAGTCTGTCATTTCTTCAAAATATTTTCCTGTCTGTACTAACCGTTCTTAAAAACATCCTGATGCATGCTCAATAATCCAGGTAGAAAAATCTAAAAAAGTTAAATCTGGTCCTCTGGACATTCAAAAAAACAAAACAAAGCAAAACAACAAAAAAATGTAGAAACGTTTCGTCTCTCATCCAAGAGACTTCCTCAGTCTGAGGTGCTGTATTCAACTCAGTCTCTTAAATAGCACCGTCTCAGAGTGGATCAACCAGTTTTGCTGCTGACAACCAAAACCAGCTGATCACATGATCAAGAAGGACCATCAGCCTAACAATGGATCATTAGCACACTGATGGCTGTTTACTGTTCACAGAGGGCTGAGTGATACTAGCAATCACAGCATTGTAAGAGGGGGACAGTTGAACCCGGAGGCTCCACCCCTGTTTAACGATGGACGATTTCTTTTCACAAAGATGGCCTCCTTTACTCCTCTCTCAAACCATCGTTCCTCTCTGTCCAGGATGTGAACATCTTCATCCCTGAAAGAGTGACCGCTGGCCTGGAGATGAGTGTAGACCGCAGAGTCCTGGCCTGATGATGTTGATCTTCTGTGTTGGGCCATCCTTTTGGCCAGTGGCTGTTTTGTTTCCCCGATGTAAGACTGATCACAGCCCTCCTGACACTGAACAGCATACACAACATTACTCTGTTTGTGCCGGGGGACTGGATCTTTGGGATGAACCAGTCTTTGCCGTAATGTATTTTGGGGTTTAAAAGCCACTGGGACGTTATTTTAGAAAATAAACATCTCAGTTTCTCTGATACTCCCTCAACATATGGAATGACCACTGGCCTGGGTCTGGGTTCCTCCTTTTCACCTGTTGGCTGACTGGAGTCCTGTTTGGGTTTCTTCTCTGCTTTCAGGAAGGCCCAGTTAGGATATCCACATTGCTCTAGAGCCTGTCTTGTGTGGGATTTCTCCTTCTGCCTGGCTCCTGAGCTAGTGGGGACGCTGTCTGCTCTGTGGTACAGAGTCCTGATGACTCCTAACTTGTGCTCCAAAGGGTGATGGGAGTCAAACTGCAAATACTGGTCTGTGTGGGTGGGTTTGCGGTACAACTCGGTTTGCAAATGTCCTCTATCAGAGACTGACCTCACAGTCCAAGAAAGCCAACCTGCCATTTTTTACATCTTCTCGTGTGAACTTGATGTATTTATCCACAGAGTTGATGTGGTCAGTAAAATGTTGGGCTTCCTGAGATTTGATTTTAACCCAGGTGTCGTCAACATACCTGAACCAATGACTTGGTGGTGTCCCTGAAAAGGACGTCAAGGCTCTCTTTTCTACCTCCTCCATGTACAGGTTGGTAACAATAGGAGAAACTGGAGACCCCATAGCACACCCATGTTTCTGCCTATAATATTGCTCCCCATATGTGAAGTAGGTTGACTGCAGGCACAGTTTCAAGAGTTGACACAGTTGTTCTGTGGAAAGTGTGGTCCTGCTGCTCAGAGTGGTGCCTGATGTTAATTTTAAACTGACCACCTCTACTGCATCATCAACAGGAATGCACGTAAAGAGTGATGTGACATCAAAAGAGACCATTGTTTCATCAGTCTCCATGATGACATCCCTCACCTTATCCACAAAGTCCATGGTGTTCTGTATGTGGTGTTCTGAGCTGCCAACTAAAGGGATGAGTACAGACGCCAGATATTTGGAAACATTGTAAGTGACAGAGTTAATCATGCTAACGATTGGTCTTAAAGGTACACCCTGTTTGTGGATTTTAGGTAAACCATACAGACTAGGTGTGGCCTCCCCTTGGTACAGTCTGTGGTACAGAAAACGGTCAATAGCCTTGTCCTGCTCCAAAATTTTCAGGCAATCTATTAACTTTTTCTTGTAACCACTTCCTGGATCTCTTTTCAGAGGTTCATAAGTGTTTAAGTCACTAAGGAGTGTCAACTTTCTCATGATAGTCTTTCTGGTTCAAAATCACTGTGCACCTTCCTTTGTCTGCTGGGAGAATGATGATGTTTTTGTCCTTGCTAATAGTGGTGAGTGCATCCCTCTCCTCTCTACTGATGTTGGAAGGTGGTGGTTTGGCATTGCTGAGGCAGGCTGAAACTTTGATTCTGAGCTGTTCTGCTTCAGCCTTTTTAATTTTGTTGTTGCTGAATACAGCTCCTCAGACTGAGGAAGTCTCTCGGATGAGAGACGAAACGTTTCTACATTTTTTTGTTGATTTGCTTTGTTTTGTTTTTTTTGAATGTCCAGAGGACCAGATTTAACTTTTTTAGATTATATATGTTGTTTGTTGTTGTGGTTTCTCGGTTTTGTCTTGTTTTTTTTCCTTTCCGCAGGTCTAGAGGAAGACTTCAATGATGCTGATTTGTGTTCTCTTTATCCCTCTCTCTCTCTCTCTCTCTCTCCTCTATTCCTATCTCCTTCTTTACCTTTTAACTCTTCTCTCAATTTTCTTCTTTGTTATCTTCTTTGTTTTTCATCCCCATGTCCATTACATCTGAAACAAGCCCAAAGCAAATTTGAATAAAATTTAATTTATATATCAAGCAGAGCATTAAGGCCAGCCATGATGCTCTGCTTGTGAAAGTAAATCTGTTGGGCATCACTTTGACACTCAGACAATAATTCTAAGTGTCACAATGCCGGACAGGACAGGGGGTCGGGGGGGGGGGGGGGGGAGGAGCTGTGGGTCCTCTGTGTCTGTGAAGTGTGTGTGCGTTTATGTAACAGGAAATAGCAGGCTTGAGTTGATTAAATCCAGATGTTTTCTCTTTATGTTTTTCCTGTGTGTGTGTGAGCCTAGCTGAAAGCTCGCAGAGAAGAGAGCAGAGTATTAGTTGTTGTGGACAGAATGGAAAATGTTTAAATGTTTTTAAAAAATCATACCTAAATAATTCTTAAATGAATACTCATACTTTTAAAGTGATTATATGTAATTATTTGTGATTGAAGATTTTATGATTAAGTTGTAAGGTAAAGAGAAAATCAACAGTTTTGACTGTGCAACTGTTTTACAACTTTACAAGCAGATAAAAGAGTGACCCCTAAGTGTTGAACTGTGCAAAGTCAGTGACCTCATTCAAAGCAGAACAGAGTGGACAATATTAGGTGCAACACCCTCCTTGAAACAGAATGTTCTAGAAGTTGGTATGAGTGACAACTTCATGAGCCAATCACAGGCTTACAGCAGAAGGCTCCACAAAAGGCATGTTCAGGCATGTCTCTAGTTGGAGACTATAAATATAGCCTGCAATTACAGAACGGGGCTGGAATATAAGGTTTCAGTATTAAGTTCTTTGTCACGCGAACAGCTAGGTAGATCTTGAATTTGCCTCGAGAGAGAGAGAGAGAGAGAGGGAGGCGGTCAGGACAGTCGGTTTTTGGGTTGTTCTGAAAGGAATCCCCTCGGGGCTGCTGGCAGAGGACTCAGGACGGCTGTGTCAGCTGTAGACCCAGGAGCAAACTTTTTGAAATTGGCGGTGAATAACAAGCTGGTTGCAGATTGGACTGGAATGGCGACTCAGGTAGACGATGATGACGATATGGCAATGAATGATTGGACTCAGGTGACTGGAAGAGGACAAGGAAGAGGAAAAAACAAGCTGAAAGGTTGGGCTGCAAATACAAAACGAACCTTAGATGAAATAAGTTCAGATGAAGGAACTAATGTTGTGAGCAACAAATTGGTAAGAGAAGAGTTCAAAATAATTATGAAATTCAAAGAAGATGGAAATACACAATTGGGCCCCATAGAGGTGTCAAAAGATCTAAAAAAGAATAGTGAAAACAGAAGAGCAGAAAAATAAAGTAATGCATATTGATAAACTCTGTAAAAAGGAGGTAAGAGAAAATAAAATAACGAGGGGAGTGATCACTGGGATCCCAATGGATGAAGACTTGGAAAAACTCAAAAAGAATATTTCTGAATATGAAATTAACAAAGTGACAAGACTAACAAGAAACATTAACGGAGAACGAGTTCCAAGCATGTCGATAATGTTGGAGTTTAAAATGGAGAAACTCCCAGAAAGAATAAAAATAGGATTTCTAAGTTTTCCAGTCAGACCCTTCATTCCCCCACCTGTCAGATGTTACAAGTGCCAAAGATATGGACACATAGCTGCAGTGTGCAGAGGACAGCAAAGATGCCCAAGATGTGGAGGAAACCACAAATATGAAGACTGTGAAGAAAATCAAGACAAGTGCTGTAATTGTGGAGGACAACACAGGGTGACATGTGGGGGATGTGAGGTTAGAAAGAAGGCAGTGGAAATTCAACAGGTAAAAACAAACATCAGTTATGCAGAAGCAGTAAAAAAGGTGCAAGTACAGAAAGTTAGAATAGAAAATGTAAGAACCCAACAAGAAGTAACACCAAGTCAAACACAGATAGAACAAACAAAACCAGAGTCTGAAGTTACAGTAGAAAAGATCATGTTGTTCATCGCTTACGTGATCAACTGTACAGACCAAGTCAAACACAAAACTGAAAAAATCAAGATCATAGTGAAAGGAGCAGAAAAGTTTTTGGGATAAAAGACATAACATGGGAACACATTAACAAGACACTAGGGGGAGATGGGAACACGGGAACACCAGGGGAGAGGGCCGTATGATCATCTGACAGTGGAACGCCAGAACTTTTATAGCAAACGGACAGAAATTTAAAGGTTCATTAAAAACAGCACAAACAAACCAGATATAATATGCATCCAGGAAACATGGCTCAATTCTAACCTAGATTTTGTAATCAAAGGATATACCAATATAAGGCGAGATAGAGAGGAGGGTAAGGGAGGGGGTTGTATTATTTTCATTAAAGAAGGAATTCAACACAGATTATTAACAAAAGGATCAAAGTTAGAGTTTATAATAATTGAGACATGGACAAAAAATGGAAATATCAAAATCATAAATTATTACAACCCAGGTAAAAGATTGACAATAGAAACTCTGGATAATATTATTTCTCATTTAGATGGGAAAGTAATTTGGTGTGGTGATTTTAATGGGCACAGTACGTTATGGGATACTCATAATGATCACAATGGTTTAATAATTGAGGAGATTATGGATAATAAAAATCTAGTTTGTTTAAATGATGGAAGCAGCACAAGAATAAATATCACATCAGGAACAGAATCAGCAATAGATCTCACATTAGTTTCAGACTCACTGGCAGGAATCAGTTCATGGCAAGTTCTTAAAGACACCACAATAGGCAGTGATCACCATCCCATAATAACAAAACTGGATTTAGAAACACGACAATATGACACACGGGGAGCACATACATGGAGTTTCACTAATGCTAATTGGGCAACATTTTTGGGAACGAGTGACAGAGAGATGGGGAAAATAGATTTAGACGTAGAAATTAATCAATTAAACATGTCCATTTGTTCATCTATTGTAGAAGCAGCAAACAAATCTATAAAGAAGAAAGGAGGGAAGAATAACAAAAAGATTGTTCCATGGTGGACAAAGTAGTGTGAAAAAGCAATTAAGATGAGAAATAAGGTGTTTAAAAAATTAAAAAAGAATCATAATACTCAGAATCTTATCGAATATAAAAAACAACAAAGCATTGTAAGAAGAACCATAAAAAATGCAAAACGAGAATATTGGAGGGGATTCTGTAGTTCAGTGGGAAGAGAAACAGAAATAGGTAAAGTTTGGTCAATGATTAAAAGAATGAACGGAGTGAGACAAGAGTATGGGTGTCCAGTTTAGAGTGATGGAGAAGTAACGGCAGTTGAAAATAAGGAGAAAGCAGAAATGATGGCAAAAGCTTTTATTAAAATTCATAGTTCAAACAATATTAGTGAAGAAGGGAAAAGAGGAAGAGAGAGAACCATACCAGAATATAGAAAATTATTAGAAGAAGAGGAAGGAGAAAATGATTTATTAAATATACCATTTACCAAAACCGAATTAAACCGAGCACTTCAAAAATGTAAACTATCAGCACCAGGAAATTATCAGATTTGTTACATAATGATTAAACACCTCAGTGAAGCATCAAAAGATATTATTTTAGAATTATTCAATAGAGTCTGGCAAGAAGGAAAAATACCACAGTCTTGGAAAGAAGCAGTAATCATCTCAATACGAAAACCAGGAAAAGATCACAGCAAACCAGAGAACTACAGACCGATAGCTTTAACATCTAACATCTGCAAAATTATGGAGAAAATGATAAATGAAAGAATAGCATATTATGTAGAAAAAAAAGGTTATATGTCCAACTATCAAAGTGGTTTAAGAAAAGGAAGAAACACGATGGATCCAGTCTTGTGTCTGGAGCATGAGATCAGGAAAGCCCAGATTAATAAAGAAAGTGTGGTAGCTGTATTTTTTGACGTAGAGAAAGCGTATGACATGATGTGGAGAGAGGGACTACTTATAAAAATGAAAAAAATGGGAATCACAGGACGAATGTTTAAATGGATTAAAAATTTTCTATCAGACAGACAAATACAGGTGAGAATAGGACAAGATTACTCTGACAAATACTTCATAGAAAATGGGACACCACAGGGAAGCATAGTTCTGTTTAGATCAACGACATGTTTGATGGTGTAGAAATAGGAATGGGAAGGTCTTTATTTGCAGATGATGGGGCTTTGTGGAAGAGAGGCAAAAATCTACAGTTTATTATAAAAAAGGTACAGGAAGCGATAAAAACAGTTGAAAAATGGTCAAATAGATGGGGATTAGAATTTTCAGTAGAAAAGACAAAATCGATAATTTTCACAAGAAAAAAAACATACCTAATAATAATGAACTCAAGTTGTACGGGAAAGTAATTGAAAGAGAAAAACAGTTTAAATTTCTGGGCATCTGGTTTGATGAGAGACTAACATGGACAGTGCACATCCAAAAAGTTACTGACAAATGTAAAAAGATTCTAAATATCATGAGGTGTTTGACAGGGAAAGACTAGGGAGCAGACAGGAAAGCACAAAGGACCATCTACACAGGATTAATCAGATCAATAATAGACTATGGGAGTATCGTTTATAGTTCAGCTTCAGAAACAAATTTAGAAAAGTTAAACAGTATTCAATATCAGGCAATGGACCCTCCTCTCCAGAACCCCCGAATAGACCTTACCAGGGAGGCTTAAGAGAGTGATTCCCCTGTAGTTGGAACACACTCTACGGTCCCCCTTTTTGAATAGGGGGACCACTACCCCGGTCTGCCAATCCAGGGGAACTTCCCCCGATGTCCACGCAATATTGCAGAGTCGCGTAAGCCAACACAACCCTACAACATCCAGAGCCTTAAGGAACTATGGGCGAATCTCATCCACCCCTGGGGTCCTGCCACCGAGGAGCTTTTTAACCACCTCGGTGACCTCAGCACCAGAGATTAGAGGGCCCGACCCAGAGTCCCCAGGCTCGGTTTCCTCAGTGGAAGACGTGCCGGTGGGATTGAGGAGGTCTTCAAAGTATTCCGCCCACCGACCCACAACATCCCGAGTTGAGGTCAGCAGCACACCACTCCCACTATAAACAGTGTTGGTGGCGTACCACTTTCCCCCCCTGAGACGCCGGATGGTGGACCAGAATCGCCTCGAAGCCGTGCGGAAGTCATTCTCCATGGCCTCTCCGAACTCCTCCCATGCCCGAGTTTTTGCCTCAGCAACCACCCGAGCCGCATGATGCTTGGACTGCCAGTACCCATCAGCTGCTTCCAGGGTCCCACAGGCCAAAAAGGCCCGATAGGACTCCTTCTTCAGCCTGACAGCATCCCTCACCGACGGTGTCCACCATCGTGTTAGAGGGTTGCCGCTGCGACAGTGTAGATGAACAGATGCTTAGATATATTCATCAATTAAAACGGATTC
>NC_056507.1:50183321-50185066 GCF_014905685.2 Nematolebias whitei | reverse complement strand
ATAATTAATCAGCGAGCTGTACAATTATGATCAATTATCCACACGGCAGTGGATGAGCACTTTACACAGACATTTCTAAAATATCTGGAATGATTTCTACTTGATAGAAGAATTTAAAGATGGAAAATGAAGTTTAATGGGAGTGAAAGATGAATGAGGGAGAATGTGGTGTGTATGAGTGAAAAGTGTTGACAGGAAGAAATAGCAGAGTGTAGCTGTGTTGAACGCAGCGTGCTGAAACGCAACGCTTGAAGTCAAAACACTGCATGTTTGAGCTGCGACTCTTGGAGAAAACGCTGTGTTGAGCTAGTGATGTTTTGAAGCTGAAAATCAGTCGAGATGTCTTTATGAAAGCTGAAATTGTACATCTGTTGTGTAACATAAGCTGGGTTTGAGCTGTGGAAACGCTTTATTCTGTTTAAACTGTGTTCCAGACGCTGTTCTGGTACCGGCTCCGTTCTGAGAAAGATCGAACGAGCTGTTTTAAATAGATAGAGAAACGTTTTAAAGACTGGACGAAGTCTCAGCTAAGCTCAGAGTTTATTGATTACATTTTTAACAGAAAAAAGTGCATTTTGACAGTTTAAAAGACGGGAAAGTTGACGGACTTGTTCAGATAAATCTAACATGCTAGTTGGGAAAACGCTGCGTGATTGGTTGAATTAGCTGCTGTGTAACGCTCTCATTGGCTGAGAGACGTGTCAGTCAGTGACCCGGAAATGAAAACTCGTTTTCTTAGGGAAATAAAATCTGCTTTTTAAAGTTCAAAAACGCTTTAAAAGCTGTATTCTGATACGCTGCTTAAGTTCTTCAAAGTGTAATCACTGGATTTTTGCCATGTTTGAGTTTAAAATCCGTCATTAAATGATGTTTTTGAACAACGCTAGCGATGCTAATTTTAAGCTAACAGCTAACGACCGGATGAGTGACGTGTTACGTCACTTCCTCCATGTCGGAAGTAAAGCTTGGTTGAACCGAAAGCTTTGCTGTGCTTAAAATCACTAAATGTAACTTGCCACATGCCCCTAAAACTCATGTTTCATGCAAAAAAGTCGTGCTTGGTGAAAAAACGCCACGTTTACACTTCAAAACCGTTCAGAAATGTTGATTTTAACCGAGTTTAGCCGAAGCTAACTTTAAGCTAAGCGGCTAACAACAGGATGTCAACCGAACGTCACAGGAAGTCGTCATAGACTCCTGCTGGTAGAAAGCTAAACACTGCCCCCTCCTGGGAAACTTGAGATCACAGTTTCACTTCAGTTTTAGGTTTTTGAGTGAAATTAAACTTATTTCTTTCTGTAAGGCATTTTTGAGTTAATAAACGTTCCTCAAAGCTGAATAATCACTGTTATCTTACATTTAAAAAGTGAAGGGTATTTATGCAGAAAGGCATTTACCAACAAACCTTTATTCACTGGTAATTCCTCATTGAGAAGGTACAAAATAAAAGGTAGAAACTTTAAAAAAAAAGATACAGTTTCAGATATTCACAGAGTTGATAAAGTTTACTCATTTGCTAAAAGATAATGCACGTTTAATTGCTAAATCACTAAATAAGAGTAAATATATCAGGAAAAAGAGACTTTTCTGATTTTATTTACCACCTAAACAATTACATCTTCCTATTTAATTTTAAATAGCAGATATTGGCAGGAAAACAGGAGTATAACAGTTTTTCTGAAGAAAGACTGATTAATCCTAACACATCATCAATTTTTCTTTTTCTGTCCACCACTTGGTTCTAT
>NC_056507.1:50179786-50183221 GCF_014905685.2 Nematolebias whitei | reverse complement strand
CACCCAGCACACACACTTTTTGCCCCACTCCCCTCAGGAAGGAGGTTAAGGAGCATTAAGTGTAGAACCACTAGACTGAGGAACAGCTTCTACCCTGAGGCTGTTAGACTCATGAATCTCTAACTAGAATAATCACTGTGAAAAACCATATCATGTTGCTGCTGATCTGTTTCATGTTGCTGCTGATCTGTTTCAATGTTGATGTGTTCATGCGTGCACATCTGCTCACAGACTCATGTTCATGTTTGTGCTGATGTTCAATGTTTTATGTTATGAGTGCTTAGTGTATATTTAGTTGATGTTTTTCTTAGTTCATATCTTAGATGTTATTACTGTTTTTCTTATACATTTTATTGTTGGATGTAACTGGGACCCTGTGTACATAATTTCGCTCCACCACATGTACCACATGAGGTGCGAATGACAATAAAGAAACTCTGACTCTGACTCTGAGATAATCAAGTGATATTATAAACTCTGTGATTTTAGAATGTAATCTTATGATTTTACAATGTAATCTATGTTTAAGCTGATTCATGATGAATATTGAATGGAAGAAACCTGTCGCTTCGTGAATGTTCTGGAAATAGCATAAGACAGCACAGAATGACTGTGCGTTATTGAACAAGACTACACCCAGATTTTAATATGCATAAGAATGACTGGCAAAATCTCATAAGAAACCAGTGAAGTCGGACCAAGGTCCCGCCTAAAAAGGTGGGATAAGCCTGATGGGGTGACTAGCCGAGAAGTGTCAGTCAAAATCTGAGGCTTTAAAAACAGAGAGTTTCAGAGAAAGTTCTGCTGTATGGGGACCCTCTTCACAAGCGAAGGACCACAGGACAAGATCCGAAGAACCTTTGGACGAATTGTGGATTAATAGGGCAATTTTGGACGGTTTTAGCTGGAGAAGAACTGGGATGGAATCCGATGGAATAAGTTTCTTTTTTGGAACTATTTCTTCAAAACTCAACAGCCCGGATTAAACCTGAAATCCTTTTTCTTCAAAATTGAACCAGCACAAGGAACAGGAGTGGCCCAAATCCGACTGATTATGGGATTGGGAAATCTGCCTCTTACCGGATTTAGAAAACATGGTAAGAGGACGCTCCTCAAAATTGATCCTTACTAAAACCTTATTCCAAATTTTAGCAGTGGTGTATGAATTGACAAACAGAAAAAATTATTATATTAAAAACCTGGTTGCTCAGAGTTGTAGAAGGGTCTTCTTTGTGGTGAGGAATAATCTGTTGGGGCAGGTAGAGAGAGTAGGTAAGCTGTGTGGGTACTTGTGTTCCTGAGGGAGACCGGGCGTGGCCGGCTGGACTGAGGGAAGTCCGACGCCAGGCAGAGAGGAGTCTAAGCGCCTGTTTCAAACCCATCCACCTACCTCACCCAGGGAAGGTCAACAACTAAAAAGGAACAAAGGAGTGAGAATCATTCATCATGTAATCTCTGTGTAATCCAGTGTAATCATTATTGTGCTATACCGCTGTTCCCCTGCAAAAGTTATTGATTGAAAGCAAAGCAAAACGTACAATTCTGGATTCTTATTTCAAACACACCTTTTGTTCTTGGAAGTGGAAAACTTGGTTCAATGAAACAACCGAAGTATGTGGGAGGTTTTAAACGGTTTTATTAACTTTTGATTATAAAACAACACCCATGAGTCTTTTTTCCTAGGCTCTAAAAATCGCCAGCTCGATTAACATTTGCAATGCTAAATCAGGAGATGAGCTACCGTTAACTTGCGCTCCCTCGTCTGCCAAACTACAGCTGCTAGGTCGGGCGAGGCACGAGGTGAAAGTTGGGTGTGGTGCAAGGATCGAAGGTAGTTAACATTCTGGGTGAATCATCTCAACACAGCCTTAAAATTAGAACGGTCCTAGGAAACTGCTGCGGGTAATACCTGAGCCATAGGATTAGTTTTAAGACCTGTTGGAGGAGAGGCTGCGGTGAGGGCGTGGCACGTGCCCTGTGCCTACCTCACTTGGGTAGCAAGACAATATATATATATATATATATATATATATATATATACTGTATATATATATATATATATATACTATATATATATATATATATATATATATATACACACACACAGACAGATTAACTGACAGATAAATGGATCCACCTTTACATTATGGACAGTTTTAAACGGTAATACAAGCCGATGTTAACTATGGGATTTAACAGAATGTCTTAAAGGAGTCGTGATGAGAGCTGGAATTATTTCACAGCAAGTGCCCTACAGTTTTAAGATATAGTCTTGGTGTTAAATTAATGAAATACAGATTAAAGTTGGTAATTTTATGTTTTCAAGAGAAAATTTTCACTTCACTGGTGCCAGTCCCTTTAAAAAAATACTGGTTAAATAAAGATTATCTTTGGGCGTTATTTAAATGATGTGATTTGTATATCTTGAACAACATCAACCCTTCACATGTCTCTGGAGCAGTGCTGAATTAAAAAGACTACTATGAATGCTTTTTAGAACTGTATGCCCCCCCCCCCCCCCCCCATTTTTCTCTCTACAGGAGATGCCATAAGGAGAATTGAGAACCTAAAACTGTAAACTGGACAGATGGGACAACCAGTGAGGTATCAGTGTTATGGATGACTGAATACAAGTAAATATTGATAATCAGGAAAGACACAATTCATGATTTTAAGTAAAGACTATTGATTTTTCTATAATGAGACGAGCTAAATAACAGAGGTTGTTTTGGATGATAAACTAGGCTGGAATATTGTATATAATATAAGGATCAAAAACTTTGATAGATATTTGACTTCCAAATCACTTAAAATGTTCAGTGACAGAGTTACAGGCAGATTAAATCAAATCTATAGATCTTTTTATCTCAGGTAAGATTTTTACAAGTGCTAACAGAGTTGGAATATACTATGTTTACTTATTGTTATTATTCTTTAACAGATACTAACAGAAAATGTATAATAATGAATTCTAACAACTACTAACATGATTTAAGACATAGCATTTTAAAGTGATGTTGTATAATACTTTTAATGACTTGTGAAATTTGGTGCATGAAGAAAAACCGTAAGTGTTGCTGATAAAATGCTAAATGTGATGAGTCAATTCAGAAAAATTTGACAGGAACAGGATGATGGGTAGAAGGATGGACTCTGTCTGGCTGGTTGCCAGCAGGGTGTTGTGCTGTTTGTGTTTCTTATCACCTGTTTCAGATTAACTAAGATGAGAAAGATCCAGGAAGGTGAACGCAGGGATCACCTGTGTGAGTTTGTGATCAACGTTCCCAGAGTGGGGTCAGATGAGTATGAACCACTGACTTACCCAGAATGAATGATAATTGATAATTATATATTGATAATGACAATTATACAAATTTAGTTAGATGATTGATGGAGTTTTGTGATATTTGTGGGAAAAGGATGTTTGTTCTTTTT
>NC_056507.1:50178204-50179686 GCF_014905685.2 Nematolebias whitei | reverse complement strand
TGGTGGTTCTGGGTGATGGCCTGTGCTGGCTGCATGCGGGCTTCTGGGCGGTCTGTACCGGCGGACATGGGTTACTGGCCTGGTGACCTGGCTGTCCCTGGGTGGGTTTGGGGTGGACGCGGGCGTGGGTTCTGGGGTGGTATCGCTCCTGGGCGGGGTTCCCGGCTTGGTCCGGGGGTCTCGGGCCTTGATGGGTATGTTGCCGGGGTCTTGGGCCGGCAGGTGCACCGGCGCCCGGCCCTGGCCTTGGGGCCTTCAGTGCTTTGGTGGGCTTTGGGGCCTGTGCCGTGGCGGGGTGGGACTGTTGATGGGGGGGAGGGGGTCTGAGGGAGGGGACGGGTGGGCTCAACCTGGGTGTCTTCTTGCCTGGCGGTGGCTGCGGCATGGTGCTTGGCTGGGGGGCTGGACTGTGGGGGGCTGTGACTGGGGTGGGGTATATTGGGGGCTCTCGTATGGGGGGCTCTGTGCTGTGGGACCGGGGGAGTCTGGGCTCGCTGGGTGTGTGCCCTCACTTGCATGGGGCGCTCTCGCTGTGGGTGTTGTTATGGGTGGACTGGTCTTTTGCTTTTTGGGGTGGGGGGGCGCTCTTGGTCGCTGTGGTGCTCTATCTCTGACTGTTTGGGCACTCCTGGTTGATTGTCCCAGTTGGGGTTTGGTGGCCTCTCTGGTTGGGGGGCTGGGTGTTGGGCTGGGAATCGGGTTGGGGCGTCTGGACGGTTTCGGGATGGGTCTGGGTTGCTGGCCCTGGTTCTGGTTGGTCCTCGGGGGTTATGTGCCGGTCCATGGCCTTGATCCCTGGTGGTGCGGCTGCCACCTCCTCCTAGGTATCTCTGTTAGAGCCTCTGTCCCCTGGTGGATCTCGGAGAGTGGGGTGCCTATTGGGGTCAGTGGGGGAGCTGGTCCCCTGGGGGGGCATTGCCACCTCAGTTCACCTCCCCATCCCGACGTCCTCCTCCGCCCACTCTACCACACCACCACTCAAACAGGGTTTTGGGGTTCAGGTGCACTACTGAGCTACGGGGAGAATCATCCATCTCCGTGGCTGGTGGGGTCCTGGGCCCTAATTTTAATATACAACCTAGACACTCACTTATAACACTCTCACGACACATGCATATATAGGATCTGGAGTGGGCACAAGATCGCACTTAGGTGGTGGGATGTACAACCATTTCCACCTCCCCGGACCTGTGCCCACTCTCATATGTAGCATGTAGACATTTAGGGTTCTGGGCGGAGATGAGGGGTGAACGGGCGCCACCTGCTCTCTGGGCAAGAGGTGGGTCTGTGCCGGTCGCCACCTCACCCCCCCATTTTAAACGCACTGTATAACAACATGCATCAACACCATATTCGAGTGGGAGGAGGAGGAAGTGGGTCTGTTCATAATTTATTTATGCATATATATATATTTTTTTTTTTCCCTTTCACAAACACCTCCTTTCTCCGTGTGAGAGTAGGGGTCGGGAATGGGGGGGGGGG
>NC_056507.1:50150105-50178104 GCF_014905685.2 Nematolebias whitei | reverse complement strand
ATTGTTGGGGTCTGGGCTGTGGGTGGGCTTTGGGCCTTGGGGGCGGTTAGTGATGGGGCCGGTGCTTCGGTTCCTCCTGGGCTGTTCCAATTCTTTTAATCTAGGTTCCTGGTTGCGATGGCCGGCACTTTGACCGGGGTGGCTGCCGACTTTTGGCGGGGGGTCGGCTATGGTAGTATACGTGTGCTCATTGGTGGTGTAGGGCGGCGGTTGTGGGCGTGGCTTCGCCTCATCGGGGCACTGGCTGGTCTTCCTGTGTGGCATTTGCGGTGGGGGTGCTGTGTGTGTGGGGGGGTGCGTAGGTGGCATGCTGGGGCGTCTCCGGGCCTATGGTGCGGAGCTCTTGATGTGAGAGCCGGCCCTCCTCAGCTGCGGCTCCCTGCTGCTCTGCCCCTTGGGCTGGGGCCGGCCTGTGGTCGCTGTCAGGTAGATGGTGCATGCGGTCGGCCCGACAGAGATTCTGTCGGGCTTTCTGTGTGTGCCTGTTGGTTGCTCAGGTTGGGTTTTTGGTGGTCCCCCCTCTCTTGGATCAATTTGGGCCCCGCGTTTGGTGTGGGGCCCACTCCCCCCGGTCGTGCCCCCCTTTGGCGGGGGGCTCCCTTGCCGCCGGTGCATTGGTGGCTCTCGGCGTCTGGGCTGGGAGGTGGGGTGTACGTCGGTCTGCCCTGGTTGCTGCCTGGCGGGGCCTGGGTGCCCTGGCTCTGTCGGGGCTCTGCTGGGGGGTGGTATGGCCTCGGGGCTTGGGGCTCAGTGTCCATGGCCGGATCTACTTGGGGGGGGGCATGGGTTGCCGGCCGGACCTGTGGGCTCGTCGCTGCAGCTTCCTGGAGGCTCTGCATTGTGGTGGCTGGGGTCACCCGGTTCTTTCCTCTGCTCCTCTCTGGGGGGGTGCGGTTCTCCCTGTTGGGAGACTCCTGGGGCTCCGGGCCTGTGGGCCGCTGTGTGTCTGTGGCTCCGGTCCTCCCTATGTTGCCATTGTGTCCTGGGGTGGCGGGTCTGTGGGCCCCAGCGTCCACTATTGGGCATTCTTTTGGAGAAATCTGGTGGTGGCGGGCGTGCTTGCGCGGGTGTTTGGATTCAGGTGCTTTGACAGATGCACGCTAGGTTGGGTAGTGGTGGAAGCTAGATGATTCCTTGTGCGATGTCGAATGTTTCATGGTGATATTGTGGGTGGCATTGTGCTGTGCATGTTGTTTTGTCATGGTGGTCTCTCGTTTTATCTATTTCTCTTTTATTTATTTATTCTTCTTTCTTCTCTTTCTTTAAAAAAAAAATTGAGCGATGATGATAAGTTCATTGAAACACTTCACAATGTTTCTACACTTAAACTGAGCTCAAAAAAAAAAAAAAAAAGGAAGGGCATGTTGTGATTCCGGAAAATAGCACCAAGCGGCAACAGGTATAAAGAGAATAGGAGGGAACCCAGTATGGACCCCTGCGGAACCATTCATTTAAGCTCTGCCTCTGCAGAACTAAAATCCTTGATGGAGACACAAAAGGATCTGTCAGTGAGGTAAGATCTGAACCAATTGAGGGCTGATCCTGTGACGCCCACCCACTGCTCCAACCTAGCAATGAGGATCTCATGGTCGATGGTGTCAAAGGCGGCTGTGAGGTCCAACAGGACAAGCAGCACAGAATCACCGGTATCTGTGGATCTGAAGATGTTGTTAAAGACCTTCAGCAGGGCAGTTTCAGTGCTGTGGAGAGGTTTAAAGCCAGATTGGAAAAGCTCTAAGATGGCATGATCCTCCAGGAAGCACTTCAACTGGGACTCAACTATTTTCTCCAGTACTTTAGAAACAAATGGGAGTTTGGAGACAGTCCGGAAGTTGGAAACGACTGAGGGGTCAAGGTTTGGTTTTTTCAGGAGAGGCTGGACAGCAGCATGTTTAAAGGATTTTGGCACCACGCCAGTGGATGAACTACTGTTTACTATGGCAAGAATGGACGGACCTAGAGTAGGAAAAACCTCCTTTAGTAGTCGAGGGGGGACCACATCAAAGGGGGAGCCAGAAGGTTTCCAGCTGCACACGACCTGCTCTAGAGAAGATAGAGTGATGGGTTCAAAATGGTCAAATGGAGCTACAGATTGAGGTGGGATGGATGGGTCATGAGTTGGAGGGGAAATGAGAGCCCTGGTGGTCGCAATTTTTTTCCAAAAAGAAATGTAAGAAGTTGTTGCACAGCTCAGTCGAGGCTTCCAGAGGTGATTGTTCAGTGAGGTGGAGAACAGAGTTAAGGGTGGAGAAGAGGATACGTGGGTTGCGAGAGTTTGAGGTAATTATATCAGAGAAGTATTTGGATTTAGCAACTTTCACTGTTTTCTGATAACAGCGCCAACTCTCTTTAAGTATTTGAAAAGAGACCTGCAGCTTGTCTTTCCTCCACTTATGCTCCACCCTCCTACATTGCTGCCTAGTGGCCTTGGTGACGTCACTCAGCCAAGGTTCTGCTCTGAGTTTTGATTTTTTGGTTTTAACAGGTGCAACATGATCCAGAGTCTTTAAGCAGACAGAGTTGAACTGGGATGTCAGCTCCTCAGTGGTGGTGAGAAACACTGGGGGCTGAATTATCATTTCAGAGTTATAAACATCTGTGAAACGTGCGGCAGTGAAGTGGTTAATGGTCCGAGTGCGACGTGCAGGAATGCACGGCTTAGGAGTTAGATGGGGGAGGATGAACTCAAACCAGACTGGCATGTGGTCTGAAAAAACATTATCACCAATAACAAGATTATTAACAGTCATATCATGAGTTAAAACAAGGTCCAGTGTATGTCCACGCTCTTGGGTGGGACCGTTTACCTGCTGAGTTAAATTAAATGAGTCCAATAAATCTAAAAAGTCCTTAACCAAAGGCTTCTCAGGACAGCACACGTGCAAATTAAAGTCCCCAATAATGAAAACATGCTCATATTTTGGTGTAATTTCAGCCAAGAAGTCAGAAAACTCATTTATGAAATCCTTAGACCGAGGTGGGCGGTAGACGAGTGCAAATAGCGTCGCAGGTGAATGTCCGAGTTCAAAGACGCTTAGCTCAAAGCTGGCGCGGGAAACTGGGATGGGCAGTTGTTTACAGTCAAAAGTTGATTTGAATATTGTTAATAATCCACCACCGCGCCGGCCTGATGGCCGTGGGGCGTTAAAACACAGACTGTTCGGTGGCAGTAATTCCGTCAAGGCGCTGAACTCACCCAGAGACATCCAAGTCTCTGTGATGCACAGAAAGTCCAGATCGTGCTGTTGAAAGTAATCCGTGAGGACAAAAGTTTTGTTGGTAACAGATCTTGCGTTGACCAAACACATCCGGATATTGTCCAAAGTAGAGCCAGCAGCGGTGGAGTTAGCGCGTGCTAATGGCCGCAGGTTTTCAATAACATCCTCTCCAGGTCGGTCCGGGTTGCGCAACAGCTGACAACTCCCGCTGGTTACCTGGTCTGGGAACGCGGGAAGCTGGAGACCATGACCGCCAGCTGAAGAGGAAGATGCAGCGCGCAGAGCTTTGAGCTTCACCAGCTGACCAGCACATTTTCCCCGGCGTCTGAAGCGAGATCTCCGGGCAGGCAGGTGAGGAGCGCAGCAAAGGTAAGCTGTCACGTCCGCCAGCAGGGGGAGAGGAGGGGGGGGGGGGGTCCAGAGGTATGCTGATAATGGTCCAAATAAGCGACTTCAGTGACAGAAAAACGAAGATCCAAAAGTTGTTGTCTGTCATACACCAGCAGAGAGTTGATGTCACAGATGTGAAATGCAAAAGACAATAATAATCCGAACACCATTGCAACCACCACACAGTGGATTGCAAGCCATGTACACGGGCGCCATCTTACCGGAAGTCATTTTATGGCTCGAAACCAGTTCCAGGACATCATGCGGCACCTACGCTTCGATGACAAGGACACACGCAGTGAACGAGTTACAAATGACCGGTTTGCTGCAGTTTATGGTGTTTGGAAGTCTTTCATTGCCAACTGCATAACTTCTTACAACCCAGGAAGACACATCACCATAGATGAGCAACTTTTTCCTACTAAGACCCATTGCTGTTTCTTGCAGTACATTGCAACTAAACCTGACAAGTTTGGCATAAAGTTCTGGGTGGCATGTGACCTGAAATCAAAGTATGTATGCAATATCATCCCATATCTTGGCAAAGAACACAGTCGTCCCACGGGGGAAAAACTATCGGAAAATGTGGTAATGAAGCTTATGGAACCATTTATGGACAAAGGAAGAACCGTTACCACAGACAATTTTTTCACCTCATTGTCACTAGCAAAACGACTGCACAGCCGGAAGACCACCCTCCTTGGGACAATAAACAAGATTCGCCGTGAGCTTCCAGACTGCCAAAAAAACTTTGGACCGTGAGGAATTCAGTACACAGGTGTTTTCAACCTCTGGTGCCACACTGACCGTTTATGCGCCCAAACAGAAAAAGACTGTCTGTGTCCTCAGTAGCATGCACAGTGTGGTGGAGACTGTGGACACCCGAAAATAAAAAAGCCTAACACAGTCACCGACTACAACAGCCTAAAATGCGGTGTGGATGTCATGGACCAGATGGTGCGAAAGTACACTACGTTCAGGAACACGGCGTTGGCCAGTCGCTGTGTTTTACAACATGATTGACATTGCAGCACTGAATGCATATGTGCTTTTTCAGGCATGCACTGGGGTCAAAGAGAGACAGATGGATTTCCTAGTGAAGCTTGCAAGAGAGCTTGCACAGTCTCATATGGCAGCCAAGCAGGTGTGTAAGGAAAGCCCTCAGCAGCAACCATCCACACCTGACACAGGGAAAAGGGCATTGTGCCAGGTTAAGTGTTGCTGCAAGAATAACCATGCCACTAAGCGTTGTGTTGCCTGTAACAGGTTCACATGTGGCAAATGCAGAAAGGAGATGTTGTGGCACTGCCAGGTGTGTTTAGACAATCTATAATTCAATTCAATTCAAAAATACTTTATTAATCCCAAAGGGAAATTATTTGTTGTTGTAACTCGTTATCCTCATTTCATTAAGAGATGTTATAGATGCTGATGGCTGTAGACAGGAAGGATCTCTTGTAAAGGTCCGTCCCACAGTGGATCCTAAGAAACTGGCCACAGATGCATACAATCCGTCCACCCAGACTCGGCTGGCCTCGGTTCGCCCGGGCTGTAGGACCGCCCGAATGCCGGGCAGAACTTCTCCCAGAGAGATGGCCACTCCTCCCAGCAGCCTGCCGAGCTCCTCGTCGCTGCGGACAGCCAACTGTAGGTGCCGAGTGACGATCCTGTCCTTCCTCTGTCATGAGTCGTGTTTCCTGCTAGTTCCAGGATCTCAGTGATCAGGCAGTTGAGCACAGCTGGCAGGTAGATGAGAATGCGTCCACAGAACATCCTTTTCAACTCATTTGAGATTTCGGGCTGTAGTTGAGATATTAGTTGAGCTTTTGAGATGTTAATCAGCTGCTGTTGTTGTAGAAAACTGCCTTGTTGCCATGGTTACGCATCATAACAAATGTCCAAAACTAAAAAAGTTTCAGTAAAAATCCTTCCAGCTGCACAGCATCAGATACCAGAGGAAACAATCATCCAAATAAAATGTGATTTACATCTAGAAAAAGAGGAATTAAAGTTCCCAAAAGCAAAATCTCAGAATGAAAGTAACAGAGCTGCTCCAACATGCAGCCACCTGGAGCGGTGCAATTCTAGAACAAGTTGTGTCAAGTTGTATAAGTGTGATGAGTCTCTTGGGTTTTCATACCAGTCTGACAATAAGCAATGTTGCACAATGAGTGTATGTACATAGGCTTATTGGCATAGTTCATATTTCTGCATAGTTTACATTTCTATTTACGAATACTATTGTTATCATATTGTTGCATGCTTATTTTATTTTATATTTTATTACTTGCTTGTACTTAAGATTTATATAAAATATTTTGGACAGCCGCTGTGGGAAGCAAAGTAAGAATTTCATTGTACATGGAAACAGGGTAACATGTGTCTTTAATGTGCATATAACAATAAAGCTTTGAATTTTGAATCTAAATTTCTGGTAACGTTGATTTTTTTTTGGGGGGGGGGGGTTCTTCAAACCGACCAACTTGTTACTGAGTAGAGTGTCTTTAGAGTTACTTCTTGCTAATGTAATGGCCTCGTTTACATAACAATGGAGGCAAGCGGGCTGAATTTGAATGAATTTCAATTTGAACTCTTTCTAAAGTCAAGTTCAAACCTGCCAAATGGCTTAACAGATACTAACAGAAAATGTATAATAATGAATTCTAACAACTACTAACATGATTTAAGACATAGCATTTTAGAGTGATGTTGTATAATACTTTTAATGACTTGTGAAATTTGGTGCATGAAGAAAAACCGTAAGTGTTGCTGATAAAATGCTAACTGTGATGAGCCAATTCAGAAAAACTTGACAGGAACAGGATGATGGGTAGAAGGATGGACTCTGTCTGGCTGGTTGCCAGCAGGGTGTTGTGCTGTTTGTGTTTCTTATCACCTGTTTCAGGTTAACTAAGATGAGAAAGATCCAGGAAGGTGAACGCAGGGATCACCTGTGTGAGTTTGTGATCAACGTTCCCAGAGTGGGGTCAGATGAGTATGAACCACTGACTTACCCAGAATGAATGATAATTGATAATTATATATTGATAATGACAATTATACAAATTTACATAGATGACTGATGGAGTTTTGTGATATTTGTGGGAGAAGGATGTTTGTTCTTTTTTCCTGATAATGCAGCTTCAAACGAGACGCTGACAGAGAGGTTGCGAGTCCAATGACAGGTTTGAAGGATGGAGGTCGGACAGATGTTCGAGGAAATGCCCCTGATGAGGGGGAATGGAGTGGAGTGCCAGGGAGGAAAAAGTCACCGGTTCTACTCCCTGAGCTGAGAACATCACGTGTCGAATGAGAGTGTTATCATTTATCATGAATGAGGGCTCTTTAAGGTTCATACTGACAGTTTATTAACATCAAATAGACATCACTTATCATTATTAACATCTAATTAACGTTACCAGCACAGTGAAGGGTTTTCTACTTTCTGATTTTTACTTTTAAACATAGATGGAGGAGCGTCTTTAAAATAGATCTTTAGCCAATCAAACACTTTGAAACTGTGAACTTACTGATTTTATTAAGTTATGAGTTACTCAACGATTGATAGACTAGAATTTTTGGATTTTTACATGTACTGAAATGATTATAGAACACTGTTTTGAAATTACAAATATTTATAGGTTGTGTTTACAATGCTTATCAATTAATGATGTGATTATATGTGAAGCTACGTTCTGGGTGAATTTTTAACAAAGTACAGATGTGTACTTTAGAATTATGGTTAGTTTGAATGTTGAACTCAGCATTAATTGGGTGACAGGTCTTCTCCAACTACTTTGAGAGATGAGATGATTGATGGACTGACTAATTATGGGGTGGGTTAAATATTAACGTTTACAGTTTATTTACAGCATTATGAGCGTTATGATGAAAAGTGATTAATTGCTTGCTTATCTGGTGGTATTGAACTGGGAGTTTTTATGCGGGGGAACCCCTTCGGGGACCCCCGCCCAGGGGGAGTTGTTAAGATATTTTCAATCCAGACTAGTTTTATGAGTTTGATCTGCTCAGAGACGGGATTATAATGAAATTATGACCCGGTTCTGACTGGGTTAAACTGGGCCAGCAAACTCTTAAGAGAGTCTCCCTGATGATTCAATATCAGCCAAGAAATAGTTTGATCTGCTTGCCACATCACGTAGGAAGGCTTTGAAGCACCGTCTCATATTTCCTTACACGTCAGTCCACATAAGACTACACTTAGCCACGCCCCTTCATACACTGATAGGCTGAGCTCCCCTTCTGCAAAGGAGGAGTCATAGGACCCTATAAATTAGTAATGACACAGGACTTCGGGGCTCTTCTTACGGGTCTGTGAACGTGTCACAGACTGAATAGAGTCCAGCGCTGTGAATTGTAATCTTTTCCTGCCTTTTCTAATATAATTGATAAAACTTAATTGATGTTTCCTTGATTTATTGATTAGTATAGTTGCCACTTCTGAGGGAGGTCCGAGCCGGTGGTAAAGACGTGGGCTGGAGGGGGTTTCCGGATCCGGTGGTCCGCAGCCAGCTCCCATCTTTAACAACACCTACCATAGTATATCAACCTTTAATTTAACATAAAATACAGACTTCAGTTATTTTTAACCATATTGCTCTAACATTTGTTATATTTTCAAAACTTAACCTAATATGAAACATACAGACTTCACAGTCTTAACCATATTGATTCATATTTAGTAAATATTTAACAAAATTTCAAAACCTGTGCAAGTCTGCATAAAACCTCTTCTGAACTATAATTTATAAATCATAAATTGTATAATTTAAAACTGGCTCCAGGTGATGTGTCTCATCTGTCCTCTTCAACCTGTTAAAAAGACAAATTACATTAAGTTTGTTGTATAACTTGTCTATAAGTTTTAGTATAATAGAAAAAAAACCTGTTACCTTAAGCTGCAGCTGGTGCATTAATCAGAGTTCCTCCCACATTATTTTTGTATCATGGTGGCGTAGTGGAGCTGCTTTATCACTAAAAATCTATGTGAAGGAATAACGTATGTTGGGTCCAGCGTATTAAAAATAAACCTAAACCCCTCACCTTCCACTGAGCTGTCTGCTCATAAATCCTTTGAGATATAGCAGGAGATGGAGAGAGAACTCTTCGCAGCCTTTGGGAGAAGCCTGGAAGTTTGTTGCAGAGTTCACTGGTCTGCTGTTTCGCTTTTCATCTTCCATGCATTTTGTCATATTTCCAAAATACTGTACCATATTTTTATTTTACACTTCTTACAAACAACCACAACAAATACAATGTGTTCAACATAATGGTACTTCCTCCAGTTATTTAACAGTCAACAATGGTGTACCACAAAGCTCAGTCTTAGGACCCAACCTCTTTACAATCTACATAGGTAATGTAGGTCACAGCATCCCTGATGCATCCATACATTTCTATGCTGATGACACAGTTGTTTATTGTCGAGCTAAAACTGTTGCTAAGGCTTTCCAGCTTTTGAAATCTGCATTCAACATCATCCAGACTGATTTGTTTCGCCTCAAACTTGTCCTAAATGCCGACAAAACCAAAGGGATGCTTTTTTCAAATAGGAAGTTGGTCCCAGCAGTTCTTCCTCTGATTTCATCCTCAAATGGTGTCCCCATTGAGTTTGTTGATTCCTATAAATATTTGGGTATCTTGGTCAACTCACATCTCTCTTTTAAGCTCCATGTGGAAAACTTGGTAAAGAAACTGAAAGTTAAACTGGGTTTCTTTTTCAGAAACAAATCCTGTCTAACCCTGAATGCTAGAAAACGCCTTGTATCTGTGACTTTCCTTCCCTCAATTGATTATGGTGATATTATTTACATGAACGCTCCTACAAGAACCCTGCAGATGTTGGATGCGGTCTATCATGGTGCACTAAGATTCATAACTGGCTGTGATTATCGTACCCACCACTGCACCCAGTATTCACTGGTTAACTGGTGAAGGGTTTGGGGTGTTCAAAATGACCCGAGCACAGAATTTCAGGAGCACTTCACCTTAGTATTAAAGATTTAATTGAGACAAAGTTAAAGTATGCAGATATTACATGTAATCAGAATGCAGTCTGAGGAACACAGTCAGAGCGAACCTTGCCTGGTCAATCAGCCTCCTGTTTGTTCAACCAAACCCTGTGTATGAGCGAGATTTATAGGTTTGTCATGTCCCGCCCTTTCGGGTTCGGACAGACTTGTGATTGGATGTCAAACCCTCTTGATGGTCCGAGTGACACCATGTTCAGCCACTCAGGAGCAGATCTTATCTCCATGGTAACCTCCGAAGGCCGCAGACAGCCTTCGGCTCATTCTCTACTGATAAGGGTTGATTTACGAGCTTTGTTTTGGAACGCAGGACACTTACTCTGGCTTTCGTCTGTATAGAGTTTTAAAACATGTTTTCTGTGTGACTGAACTATTATTAATGTGAGAGCATAAATACTCAACCTGTGTTAAGTATAAAGTATATGAATGTTGTGTTTTAGCGTTATTTATGTTAATCAATGTGTGAGCAGTGTGTATCCTCAGCACTTGTGAGATTATGTATAACATGAAGTAATTAGTGTATGATTATACACGCGCACACCTTGTAGAAAATGTATCATTTCACATCATCAGAGAAATGTCAAGGCTTGTCAAAAGATATAAAAGATATCAAATCCAACACACCCTCTTTTGGTCTCCCCATATTTATGGGAGACCACACCACGTATGATTTGATTTTACAGATATTTTGATTCTGCCCACTCCAGGTGGCTCTGATCATCTGCGGAGGTGTCACCTGAGTGTTGCATCGGGGTCATGACATTAGCGGTTTCAGTCTCAACCTGACTCATTCTACGAACGATCATTCTAGCACAAGGTATAATACCAATCATCAAAACACAAAAAATAATAAGAATTGCCGTCAGGGGGGCCAAGATCTTTAGCACAATCTGACTCCAGAGCCACTCGTGAACCAAGACAGAAACTTCCAGGATCCTGGAGAAGGATCCTCACTCTTAGCCTTCTGCAGCGCATTAAGTTGGTTCAAGGCGTTGGTCACCCTGGCCTGGGGGTCGTGTCTGGTCTCACCCAGGACATAGGTGCAACAGGTGTCTAAAACGTGATGATTCCTAGAATGATAAACAACTTGACACTTGTCAGGAGGCAGTGAGCCCACTGCCTTCTGAAAAGCGTCCTGCAGGTGGCGGTAGACACAAATAGGAATTGTTCCTCTTGGGTTCATTCTACAAATTGACTCAGCACCACTACCTGAGATGGTTGTATCAGGGAGTACCTGCGAGTTTTACAACGATGTGGATCTTTAACATAATGGTACCAGCTGTTCATTTGAAAACTATGAGACAGATTCAACGCCAGATGATCCACCTCATTCACTTGAGACCAGGCCATGAGTTTAGGGTCGCTGCGTTTGACCCTTAGTTGTTGATGCTTTCAGCGGGAGTGACCTGGAATTACACAGTAATATTCACACAGAAAAATTATGGAAGTGCGTAACACTGTCACCACACCCAATATTATTGTAATCCTCCAGGGGTTCTGGAACAGACCCATGGTGTAACACTTCAAAACCTGTAAAAAATACCAAATGAGTAAACCTTAGAAGTTAATTAAAATACTACCAAACTACTAGAAGATTAAATTCGAAATTAGTAAACGATTAAACCACTAGTTATAAAACAACTCATAAAACACTCAAAAATAGCCAAAAATGACCCCTGAAAATTGAGAAATACCAAAAGATTGACCTCTCTTTAAAATACCTCGAAGAATTTTAGAATGTTTATGTTGTTCAGCTGAATAAAGTAAAATTTTGAATATTTAGAGTTCTCAATTGAATCCACCAACCCTTTTAAAAGCTCTGGTTGTTTCCTCAGAATGACTGAAAGAAAAGATAAACACTCATTAAACACTCCTAGCTAACAGGTCTTCTGTGCTTGAGCTTGCGGTGGGAGGCCTTGTTCGTCCACAAGGGTCCTTTTGGTGCTCAGCGGGATTCGGCCCGCGGAGATGTCTTCATGTAAAGTCCTCAGAAACTTTATCAGTCTGAGCAGACGTTCTAAATGACTGTGTGTGCAGATGGGTCAAACCTATATCAGTGTGTCGCGTCTTCGTTTCTTCACGGTCAGGGCTGGGAATCTTCTTTCCTTCCCCGTTCCACCTGTCTGACCGACTTAGGCAGAGCGGAGACTTCTTCTCCAAATTTTGGTGCTGCCTTTTTCAATAAGGGGCAAAGAATGAACTCCCACGAAGTTCAGATCACCCCCTCCAGATGCCGTGGGGATCTTTACTCCTGCAGTTCCAGCAGGTCTGCTTCGACTTCTTTCAGCGAGTGGTGGGGCTCTTCAGCAGGTGCACATTGGCTGAGATGAAACCATGTGGAGCCTTTTCCTTTCA
Source organism: Nematolebias whitei (assembly GCF_014905685.2). Taxonomy (NCBI): domain Eukaryota; kingdom Metazoa; phylum Chordata; class Actinopteri; order Cyprinodontiformes; family Rivulidae; genus Nematolebias; species Nematolebias whitei. Next base: position 50,166,091 of record NC_056507.1, on the reverse strand, counting down.
GACGTACTGCGTGTGAGGTACGGTCTTTGATCTCGTACGGCCCCGTCCACCTTGGTTCCGTCCACTTACGTTTCACCACTCTCAGCAGGACCCAGTTTGAAGTGAGACTCACCGGCTCCTCCTCCTGAGGAGTACTGGAATCTGGAATCTGTTGAGCAAAACTGGACAACAAAGCTCTGAGTGTTTTGTAATACATCTTGTGTGACACATTCATTACCTGTTCCGAGGGCCTCTCGAGATTTTGCTGAGGCCCAGGGAAAAACCTTCCTGTTTTTAATTCATAAGGGGTGAAACCTGTACCCCTATTGATCGATGCTCTAATGGCCATGAGCTTATGGGCAATGAATCAAGCCAATTGGAATGAGTCTGTGCACAGATCTTTGATATTTTTTGTTTGAGGTTTCTGTTTAATCTTTCAACCTTCCCCTGAGATTGAGGGTGGTAAACTGTCCCAAAAGCATGCTTCAATCCTAATACTTTTTCAACCTTCTGAAGATCTGAGTTTTTAAAATGCGTTCCATTATCCGACCTTATTTTAGTTGGAAACTCGTGTCTCGGTATATAATGGTTTATCAAGCACTTAACGACTGTTTGACTGTCCTCTTTTTTCGCAAGCCAACCTTCTGGCCACCCCGTGAAGGCATCCACGCAAACCAACAGATATTTGAATCCTCGTATTGCTTGAATCATATCTATGTAATCAATAATTATCTCCCGACCCGATGTCATGTTTATTGGAAATTTCCCTTGCTCACGCGTCTTAATGGTTGGTTTAGAGTTGTACAAATTACACACAGTGCAGCTTTTCACAAATGCTTTAATCATAGATTTCATGTGAGGGTGCCACCAATTAAGTATATTTTTCCCCGTCTGGTGTGCCCCCACATGAGCCAAACCATGTGCTTCTTCAAAAACTCCCCTCTTTAAGGTCAATGGTAGGACCCATCCGCTGTTTCCTGGTCCTGTCCAGAGTCCATCATCCTTTTGTTCAGCACCATATTCAATCCACACTGATTTCTTCTGTGGAGCTGCTCCTTGTCGACAACAGGCTACCGTTTCAGCATCCCATCTCATTCCACATTCTTCTTCAGCTGTAACAAGCATCATCTGACTCCCAGTGATGCAGCCTGACGCCCTCCTGGTCGGCCTGAGAGTTACCTCTGGCCGTGTTTGATGTACCACCGCATAGCCACCACTGAGCTGTCCATTCTCTTGACGGAAACAACTACCATCACTGAATAGAACATGTCCCTCCTCCAGAGGTGTGGCTTCTAGGTCTGGTCTAACCTTCTCATCTCTCTCCACCCTCTTTTGGCATGCATGTGGTTCCCCAGTGCCTACTCTGTCTGCCATGTTAATCCCTTCATGAGTAAACAACAATTTTGGTGCTTCCAAGATTTTGTTTATACGCTGTTGTCTTAATGGTGACATAGTGAAGTTTTGTGAGTTAACATATGCAACTACACTGTGTGAGGTCAACACATGTAGAGAATGTCCCATCACCAGATGAGCTGTTTTCTGAATCAGTTTGGCCAGACCTGCTGCATGTTGTGTGCACGGCGGATGTCTTTTTTCTGTGTTGTCTAGCATAACGCTAACATACATTAATGTTATCCTACCCCCCTCATGTTTCTGAAACAAGACACCATTTATCACTCCTCCTGTTTCAAAAACATCCAAATAGAAGGGTTTTCCGTAGTCAGCGAGAGCTAACTCTGCTGCAATGCTGTTTTATGTCAATAAATGTTCTTTCAGCTGCCTCAGTCCAGTCCAATGGAGCGGTGAGGTTTCTCATTCCTTTCTGTTTAACCAAGGCGTGCAAAGTTTGTGTTAGGCCTGTGTAGTTTGGGATGTAATTTCTGCTGTAACCTGTCAGGCCCAGAAATGACAGCATTTCTTTCACTGTCCGTGGTTTTGGATGTCTCTGTGTTCCAATCAGAGTATGAGGGTTCCAAGACCCCACTTTGTTTTAACCCCTCTATAGTTTCAGAAATTCCTTCTTTAGCGACGGGTTTGTGTGGATATTATTCTAGCCAAATGGGATATGTGTTTTGGACCTGAAACGATACGGGAGTGCAGTTTGTCAGTCCCACGTCCATGGGTCCTGCAGACCATAACGAATCAGGCATTCTATCCATCAGCTGACACGCGAGCAGGTGGTCAGTCTGTTCACGTCCATGCTCCATGGGGAGGACATCGTGCTGTAATAAAGCTACATCATTTGCTTCAGAATCCACTGAATAATACTTACAGCTAGGCGAGAACCAGGCATGTGATACAGCTGTTTTTACCCAATCTCTGGCTTCTGAAGCCATTTTTACCATTGGACCCAAATCTTTAGCCTGATATTTTGGATTTAAGCCCAGTGATATGTGAGGCACTGCTTCTGTGCTCATCATATACCAAGCTTCTTGGTCTAGAGTTAAGTTTACAATAGCTGCCACCCCTTGTTTTCCCGCATAAATGTTACCTGTTTTAATTGACCAGATTTTCCCTTGTAGTTGCTCTGCAAAGTGATCCTGAAAAACCTTGTCACCTTTTCTGTTATAACAGAGGGTTACACGCAAGGGGTCTGAGAGCAGCGTTTATGGCTCAAGAGTCCAGAACCATGGCTCCCACGCCGGGTACGTAGAGAAAACACCCTTTCCCCCAGGGATCTCAGGTTCAATCAGCCCACAGTAGATGTCAGCATACTCGTCTTGGACGGGTTGGATCACACATTGAGAGTGGGAAATGGTGACCTGGTCACAGTTCAAGGTGGTTCCATCCGGGAGCCGGACAATCAGTCCATCAGGTGCACAAAGAATGGACGCTCCAAGCTTTATGAGAAGATCTCTCCCAAGGAGATTCGCTGGTGCATTTTTCGCAATCACAAAAGGATGGGCCAGTGTTTGTGTTCCCACTTTAGTGGTAAGGGGAACTGTTACAGGCAGTCTCTGTTTTACCCCAGAAAATCCAACAACGTCCACTGACCGCTGTGACATCTGGCAGCGAAGTGGTGTGTGGTTGATTGATGGCTGTTGTTCCCACATTGGCTGGTGGGGAGGTGGGCCTGGGTATATGCAATCTCTCGCCCAGTGCCCCTGCTGACCACAGAGGAAACAAGCATCCCCCTGCCATCCCCAGCGCGAGACGCCACGTCCCCAACCCCTCCGCGCCGCACCGCCACCCCTTCTCCTTCATCCAGCTCCCCTGGCTGGATGTCCCCCTCTGGCCCACGGACCAGATGTTTCAGACCACTGTTGCACAGCAACTACCCCTAGTGTGGAGGTTTCAACACCCTCCTGAATCACCATTTGTTTTTTCTCTTTCACTTTTTCTCCTCATTTATTTTATGTCTGGCGTCATTCAATTTAAGCTTAACCAACTGATTTTTCATGCCCTGTAACTCATTTGCTTCCTTCTCTCTCTGTTTTTTAGCATATTTAAGACGATGTACCACATGTCTCTCCCACCTCTCAGCATCAGCTGCAAGCAAGTCAGCATTTCTTTTTTTTTTTTTTTTTTAGGTCATCTACAACGTCACTAGGCGAACCTTCAAGTACAGCCTTCCTAAAATACGTTTTTTGTTGTTCGGATTGTGCATGTCTACCAGTGATTTTCAACCAAGCATCCTGAATCTGAGACTCCTCTCAGAGGTTGTTGGTTCTGTTCAGCCAGCTGCTGGCTGATGTCTCTCCTTCATTCTGCGTCCATCCTTCGGCTCATCCCTCCTTCATCACCTGCCTCCTCTTCCACTTCTTTCCAACCCTCATTCCCTTTGTGTACGGTCCCTGATGTCACGTGCATCACTGGGTACACTCCAGCAGGGGGCGCCATTGGACAGGTCTTGAAGTCACATAGGGTGGAGGTTGTTTTCCTGTGTACTCCTCCTGATTCAACCCCTGCACACTCTGGCAAATGAATGCCAGTTCTTCATAAGCTTTTTTGACTCTTGGATGGTTCTTTTGGTCCTTTTTAATTTGTCTGCGGCCCCAGAAAGACTTATATATCACATTACTCTGCTCCAAGAGCTCCATCTCTCATTCAGCATAAACCACTCTCATACGGCCCTCAAACTTTATTTTGTAATCCTTTCACTCCACGAGCTGCTGACCACGCGTTGATCGGAGCCCACACAAGCCTCGACCCAAAACAGTGTCAGCTTTTTTGTTGCACCGATCAAAACACTGATCAAAAACCTCCACCCGAGGTATCTTTGCTCGTTTATTCACACACAGAGATGAGCCTTACTCGTTTCACACACACACAGACAGATGAGTTTTTTTTTGCATTTTAATTGTTTAAATTTTTTCTTTCGCCTAATGTGTGGAATTTTTTAATTATGAGTTTTTTATTCATCGCCTCGTGTGCGGGATTTTTTAATTATGAGGGTTTTTTTTTTTGTTTTTATAGCATGGTTTTCTCCTTTTATTAATTTATTCACGCATTTTCCACGGTCCCCAACTCGCGTTTTAATCCTAGTTTTATTTGCCAATTCCATCCGTTTAAGGGGTCCCTCAATTCCCCAGCCCGACGTCAGCTGAGCTCACATGACCCAGTCTACGTTTAACTACCGGCCCGTCGACCGATAGGAGGCGCGCTACTACAAAGATACTACTAAGATTTTTTTCTTCCCTTATTTCTATTTTTGGCCTTCTTAGTCTCTTTTTTTTCTTATCTCTTATCTTCATTTTTCCCTTTGACCTTAGTCTTAGCGCTTCTCTCTTTTTCATTGTACTCTCTTATTCTATATTCTGCACACATTAAGCTCCGTGCTCAATGCCTCTAGTTATTATATTAACATTAGCTTCTATTCCTCTGTTATTTCAGCAGACAGAACACACCATGCCCATCCAGAGGCTCAATTTGGTTTACGGCCGAATAGCGGAGTTTTTGGGCCTTTCGGCAAACTTAGGTAACCCGCTTACCTGTTTAATGTGAGGCGCCTGTCCTCTGAATGCGAACAGTCGCTCCGCTCATCGGTCGAATCTCACCGCTCCTCGTGTGCTCGTAAATCATCACGTCGGGGTCACCATTTGAAGGGTTTGGGGTGTTCAAAATGACCCGAGCACAGAATTTCAGGAGCACTTCACCTTAGTATTAAAGATTTAATTGAGACAAAGTTAAAGTATGCAGATGTTACATGTAATCAGAATGAAGTCTGAGGAACAAAGTCAGAGCGAACCTTGCCTGGTCAATCAGCCCGAGTTTGTTCAACCAAACTTTGTGTCTGAGCGAGATTTATAGGTTTGTCATGTCCCGCCCTTTCGGGTTCGGACAGACTTGTGATTGGATGTCAAACCCTCTTGATGGTCCGAGTGACACCATGTTCAGCCACTCAGGAGCAGATCTTATCTCCATGGTAACCTCCGAAGGCCGCAGACAGCCTTCGGCTCATTCTCTACTGATAAGGGTTGATTTACAAGCTTTGTTTTGGAACACAGGACACTTACTCTGGCTTTTGTCTGTATAGAGTTTTAAAACACGTTTTCTGTGTGACTGAACTATTATTAATGTGAGAGTATAAATACTCAACCTATGTTAAGTATAAAGTATATGAATGTTGTGTTTTAGCGTTATTTATGTTAATCAATGTGTGAGCAGTGTGTATCCTCAGCACTTGTGAGATTATATATAACATGAAGTAATTAGTGTATGATTATACACACACACACCTTGTAGAAAATGCATCATTTCACATCATCAGCGAAATGTCAAGGCTTGTCAAAAGATATAAAAAGATATAAAAGATATCAAATCCAACACTGGTCACCATTAACTTCACGCAGACTCTCTCACTGGTACATTTTCGTCTTTAAATCACTTCCTGGTCTGCTGCCTTCATACATCTCCTCCTACATGTCTCTGTGTGAGTGTAGCTACAGCGTGCACTCTCAGGACATTATTACCTGCAGTGTTCCCTCAGTGAGGACTGAACTAGGCAAAAGGACCTTCTCTTACTCCGCTCCTGTTTCCTGGAATATCTTGAAAAAAGAACTGAAGCTCTCGACCTTTGACCTCTCTAAGTGGCTTTAAGAATCTGTTGGACTCCTGGCAGGGACCAATGCTGACATGTTCCTGTTTTTAGTTTTCTACATTCACCTTAGAATCTAGCTGGTTTTGTTACTTTTTTGCCATCTTATTTGTACAAAAAAATCTGTATGCCTTTTTTATAACTGTTTATTGTTGTCACTGTTGTCATCATTCTTTGTTGAAATCAGGTCTGTCTTGTAAATGAGTCCTCGAGGCTCAATGGGATTTACCTGTCTAAATAAATACAAGTTCTAAAGTAAATAAAAACAACTTTTTGCAGTTTTATATTTTGTGATTATACGATTTTACAATGTGACATACTTTGAATTTTAATTTGGAAGACAAAAGTTGATAGGTGCATCTGGACAGCAAAGTTAACCCTTCAAAAAGCCGATGCAGAAGAAATGTGTTTGTGGCAGTGAAGATTAATTGCAGGAGGAGGTTTTCCCTTGCACTTGTGGGATGCACACATGGTGTAAAATGATTTAAAATAATTTATTTTAAATAAAACAATCCATGGCTCATCCATCAATCAGCCAATTGTGTCATGTCCAATCTTTGAAAACCTGTGCAAATCCACGATAAACGAATATTGAAGTAGCAAAGGACACTGTACTTTTATTTATAAATAATCTCATGAACTCATCATATATCTTATAGTTGTTGGGAGATGGGACTTTTAATTAGACTAGCTATGGTACTGAACAGACACCTGGGGTTATTTTTATTCTCATTTATTAAAGATGAGTAATATACAGTTCTAGCTTTACGGAGTGCTTTTTTTAAGTTACCAGTCTACTTGTCCAAGATAAATAAAATTTGTCAACGTTAGTGGAGCGCCATTTTATTTTCAGCTTTCTAGATGCCTGTTTTAAAGTACGTAACTCAGAACTGAACCAAGGAGCCAGCTTCCTCGGATTGATTACATTCTTTTTCGGCAGTTTTATTGAATCAACTTTACAATTAAGTTGTAAAATTATCAACCAGATGATCTGTCACTGCTCTCTGGTGATGAAATAATTTTGTCAATAAGGTCCAAAATAGCCAAACTGGTAGAAATCGTAAATGTAACTCCACCATAAAAGCCAATGTTGACTTGTTGATAGGAACCAACGCTCCCAAGATATTGGAACTTTGGGAAGTGGTCAACAGTTGTGAAGACGATCCATATGCAATAAGAACAGTACTGGGCTGGGTGATCAATGGCCCTTTGAATGGAGATGGAAATAACAGCAATGTTGATGTGGAGCCTCATTCTGCTGTGGTGAATAAAATCTCTGTGTCTAATTTGGAGGTACTGCTAAACAATCATTATGACCATGACTTCAATGAAAAGACCTCAGAGAAAAAGGAAATGTCGAGACAAGACTTTAGATTTATGAACATCATGGAATCCTCTACAACTCTACAGGATAAGAGGTATTGCTTGAAATTGCCCTTTAAAAAAACAGATGTCATCCTACCAAATAGCTACTTTGTAGTCAAGCAGAGGATACTTGGATTAAAGAGGAGGTTTGTAAGTGACTCTTAATTTCACAAGGAATATTCAAGTTGTCTACAGGATGTCATTGATAAAGGTTATGTAGAGCAAGTGTCTGATCAACAGTTGAAAAGTACAAGTGGGAAGGTGTGGTACATTCCTCACCATGTGTTTATCATCCAAAAAAGTGTTCATTACGAGTTGTGTTTGATTGTGGAGCCGCATGTCAAGGAACATCATTAAACAATGAACTATTGCAAGGGCCTAACCTCACCAGTTCCTTACTTGGAGTACTTATTCGCTTCAGGCAGGAGCCTATGGCATTTATGGGTAACATACAAGCTATGTTCCATCAGGTGAAGGTTGCAGAACAAGACAGAGATTTTTTACGCTTTCTCTGGTGGCCAGGAGGAGACGTCAGCAGAGAACTTAAAGTCTACAGAATGACTGTGCACTTATTTGGAGCAGTTTCATCTCCAAGCTGCGCTAGTTATGCATTACAGAAAACTGCTGATGATAACATCAATGACTTTCCTGAAGAGGCTGTTCTTGCTGTCAAGCGAAACTTTTATGTTGACTGCTTGATGAGCTTGAGTTCAGAGAAAGAGGCCATTAAAATGATAAAGGAGCTCAATGCTCTCTGTGAAAGAGGTGGATTCCATTTGGAGAAATGGATAAGTAACAGACGAGCAGTATTGCAGTCTATTGCAGAAGATCACTGGGCAAAAGATCTAAAAGAGCTCAACCTGGACCGAGACGATCTTCCAGTTGAAAGAGATTTAGGTCTACTTTGGTGTGTCGAGTCAGACTCCTTCAAATTTAAGATAGAGATGAAACAGCAGTCTCTAACTAGACGTGGCATGCTGTCCACCACCAGTTCAATATATGATCCTTTGGGTTTTCTGTCACCAGCCACCCTGCCTGCCAAGATGATGCAGCAAGAGCTCTAGGAGGAGCTGTGGATGGGATGATGTCATGCCACTGGATATCTTGAAACAGTGGGAAAAGTGGTTGGAAGAGGTCAAGTTGTTTCATTCAAGGCAGCAAGATGTATGAAGCCTAAGGACTTTGGGGACCTCATTCACAGCCAATTACATCATTTCGCTGATGCCAGTAAAGACGGTTATGGGACTGCAACATACATCCGGCTGAAAGACAACAGAGATCATATACACATTGCTTTCCTATTGGGCAAGGCCAGAGTCACACCTTTAAAAGCCATGATGATCCCACGACTGGAACTTACAGCTGCAGTCTTGGCTGCCAGAGTGGAAGTGATGTTAAAGACAGAGCTTCAAATGCAGCTGGATGAATCTGTGTTTTGGACAGACAGTACATCAGTTCTCAAGTACATCAACAATGAGGATAAGCGTTTCCATACTTTTGTGGCAAATAGGATCTCCACCATTGTAATGTTTCGTATTTGTCTTAATAAAGATAATCGACACGCTTCATGAGCCCGGGTCTGTTTATTGCATGCCCGTAACATGTACACTGACCCCTTACATCACATCCTGTTTACTATATGGCAAGCCCACAAGGACAATAATTATGACGGTTTACAATACAACATTGTAAATACAACATCTCCCTTTTAAAAAAAATTTTTTTTCTTTTGATGCCACATGTCCTCATTGAACTGGTACACATATTGAATATATTGTCACATGAAAATGATGCTGCAGTAAACAACATGTCAGGCTTGTAAACATCATTTTACATTCAAAAAGCGTTCAATACAAAAACAACTGGACTTTATTTAAGTCCAGTTGTTTTTGTATTGAACGCTTTTTGAATTCATCATGTCCTGGATGACTGAGAATCTTCACCAGCATATCATTTTACATTCACATTTCACATATTTTCATGTAAACATTATTTTACATAAACATCGTTTCACGTGGACGTCATTTCACATAAACATCATTTTACATTCACATATTTTTCATGTAAACATCATTTTACGTAAACATCATTTCACGTCATCTCACGTGAATATTTCATGTAAACATTCCATCATTTCACATCCTTTTTTTTTTTTAATTTAGGGCAACGATCCGCCTACACCCTTTACAATCATAAGTCAAGAATTGTTCTTGGCCTGACCACTCGTCCTGATCTTGTGGTCAGTATGGGGCTGTTATTTTTGGTTTGTGACTTAGAGTCAAATGAAAGCTGTGACTCTGTCTGTTGTTGAGCTGCCTTTTCACGCTGAGCTCCTGGATCAGTTGTTGAGTTAAAGGTGCTGATGGACCTTTTGTGTCCCTCAAGTGTTGCCGGTTGCATCGTAGGGTCTGTCCCTCACTGGTGCGGATGATGAAAGAACGATCCGTCTCTGCAAGTTGGATGACAACAGCTGGTTTCCAGAGTCCTGTGTCATGCTGAAAACGAATATGGTCGCCTTGCTGCAGCTTTGGTAGTGATGTGGCGCTGTGATTGTAGTATCGCTTCTGGTGTTCTTGTTTTTCCTTCCTTTTAGCCTGTACCGCCGTCTGACTTACGGTGTGTGGCTTTAGTTGATTTCTGGTGACTGTAAGCACTGATCGCAGACGTCAGCTCATCAGAAGCTGGGCTGGTGATTTAAAGTCATCAACTGGCGTGTTCCTGTGCTCTAAAAGAGACAGGTAGGGATCTACCCTCTAGGCATGAGCTTTATCCAGAACTGATTTGGCTGTTCTGACTGTTCTCTCAGCAAGACCATTGATCTGTGGGTACAAGGGGCTTGATGTTGTGTGCACAAAGTCCCATGTGTCTGCAAAGCTTTTGAATTCTTATGAGCTGTACTGTGGCCCATTATCAGAAATAAACTTTTCTGGTATCCCGTGTCTAGCAAATATAGGTTTGAGTTTTGCGATGACTACTCCTGTAGTGGTGAATGTCAATCCTTCTAGCTCAAAATAACGGCTGTAATAGTCCACGACTATGAGGTAGTCTTTTCCATGCCAGGTGAACAGGTCTGAGGCTACGACCTGCCATGATCTCTCTGGGATTTGGTGTGAGATGAGGGGTTCTTTTGGATTTGACTCACGCCTCTCCTGACATATGGAACAGTTTTCCACTTTGGAGGCGACTTCTTTGCCCATCCCTGGCCAGAAAAGGGCATCCCGTGCTCTCTGTTTACTCCTCTCAATCCCCATGTGTCCAGTGTGGATTTTTTCCAGCATGTTGCCTCTCAGGGTTGCCGGCACAATGATTTTGTCACCTTTAAAGATTATGCCATCATAGTGTGAAATTTCATCTCTGAAATTCCAGAAATCCAGTAGTGTTGTGGGACATTTTTTTCTGTTCTCAGGCCAGCCAGCATGTACAGTTTGCTTTAACTGGATGAGCTGTGGGTCGTTTGCCGTAGCAGCTTGTATCCCTGAAAGCTTTCTGTCACTTACTAGTAGGCTGTTCAACACTGAATGGACCTGGTCCTCCATGCCTTCACTCAACGTGCTGTCTAAGTCAGGCAGGGGCTTCCTGGATAGGGTGTCAGCCACAGGTATGTCTTTTCCCGGGCGGTGCACAACCTCAAAGTCATACCTTTGTAGCTGAAGAAGCATGCGTTACAGACGCGCTGGGGCCATGCAGATCGGTTTTTTTCAATATGTGCTCCAACAGTTTGTGGTCTGACTCGACGATGATCCTCTTGCCATATATGTAGGTATGGAAGCGTTTACATCCAAAAAGTACTGCGAAGAGCTCCTTCTCGATCTGTGCATAATTAACCTCTGTTGGGGTCAGTGTCTTTGAGGCATACGCTATTGGATGCTCATCTTGCATTGGTACTGCTCCCAAGCTGTACTTTGATGCATCGACCTGTAGGCGCAGCTCCTTGCTTGCATCATAGTATGATAGGATAGGACCTGGTTCTTTGGTTATGAGGTCCTTCATTTGTTGAAACACTCTGTCGTGGTTCTGATCCCAGATGAATTCAGAGTCTTGTTTGAGCAGCTGTCGCAGCGGTGCATTCACCTCTGACAGTCCAGGTGCAAATCTAGACAGGTAGTTCACCATGCCGAGAATTGTCTCCAGTTCATTTTTGTTCTCTGGGGGCGGCATGTCTTTTATAGCCTGAATTTTCTTTGGATCTGGTTTGATACCTTCCCGGGTGAGTCTGTGTCCAAAATAGCTCACTTCATTGGCACCGATGACACATTTTTCTGGGTTCAGGTGCGCTCCTCGCTCCCTTGTGCGCTCTAACATGGCTCGTAGGTTTTCGTCATGTTTCTCTTTTGTCCTGCCATACACCAGTATGTCGTCCACGATGGCTGCCACTCCGTTGAGTCCTTCATACGTCTCGTCTATTTTCCTTTGGAAAATGTCCTGTGCTGATATTATTCTAAATGGAAGACGTAGAAAATGGTACCTGCCAAAGGTCGTGTTGAAGGTCGTCAGGAACGATGATTTTGTTGTGAGTTGGATGGCCCAATAGCCTGAACGTGCATCCATGACACTGAAGTACTGTGCTCCTGTCAGCTTTGGCGTGATGTCATCCAGTGTTGGAAGAGGGTAGTGAGGCCTTTTGATGGCTTTGTTTAACTCACGTGGGTCGAGGCACGCTCTGAGTTTTCCATCACACTTTTCTGCGATCACTAGACCATTTACCCATTCAGTGGGCTCTTTTACTTTGGCAATTGTGCCGTTTTTTTCCATTCCATCCAACTCCTGTTTCAGTCGCTCACACAGTGTGAAAGGAATCCTCCATGGGGGACACACCACAGGCGCTGCATCTGGGTTGATGTGTATCAATCAACCTTTATTTAACACAAATCAATCAACCTTTATTTAGACAGGTAAATCCCATTGAGCCTCGAGGACTCATTTACAAGAGAGACCTGATTTCAACAAAGAAAGATGGCAACAATGGACAACAGCAACAACAATAAACAATTATAAAAAGTCATACTGCAGTTTTTTTTGTTTTTTTTTTACAAATAGGATGGCTAAAAGGAAAAGGTAACAACAACAAAAAACAGCTAGATTCTAAGGCGAATGTAGAAAACTAAAAACAGGAACATGTCTGCTTTGGTCCCTGCCAGGAGTCCAACTGATTCTTAAAGCCACTTAGAGAGGTCAAAGGTCGAGAGCTTCAATTGTTTTTGTAAGATATTCCAGGAAACAGGAGCGGAGTAGGAGAAGGTCCTTTTGCCTAGTTCAGTCCTCATTGAGGGAACACTGCAGGTAATAATGTCCTGAGAGCGCACGCTGTAGCTGCACTCACACAGAGACATGTAGGAGGAGATGTATGAAGGCAGCAGACCAAGAAGTGATTTAAAGATGAAAATGTACCAGTGAGATAGTCTGCGTGAAGCTAATGATGTCCAGTTAACCAGTGAATACAGGGTGCAGTGATGGGTACGATAATCACAGCCAGTTATGAATCTTAGTGCACCATGACAGACAGCATCCAACATCTGCAGGGTACTTGTAGGAGCGTTCATGTAAATAATGTCACCGTAATCAATGGAGGGAAAGAAAGTTACAGAAACAAGGCGTTTTCTAGCATTCAGGGTTAGACAGGATCTGTTTCTGAAAAAGAAACCCAGTTTAACTTTCAGTTTCTTTATCAAGTTTTCCACATGGAGCTTAAAAGAGAGATGTGAGTCGACCACGATACCCAAATATTTATAGGAATCAACAAACTCAATGGGGACACCATTTGAGGATAAAATCGGAGGAAGAACTGCTGGGACCAACTTCCTATTTGAAAAAGCATCCCTTTGGTTTTGTCGGATGGGTCCTAAGACTGAGCCTTGTGGTACACCATTGTTGACTGTTAAATAACTGGAGGAAGTACCATTATGTTGAACACATTGCCTCCGGTCTGAAAGATAGTTAGAGAAATAACCAATGGTGTGATCTGAGAAACCAATTTCAGAGAGTTTATGACACAAGATGTTCTGATCCACAGTGTCAAAAGCTTTAGACAGGTCTAAGAAAAGTGCAGCACAATAATCCTTAGCATCCAGCGCTTCAACAACATCATTAAGAACCTTCAGTGAAGCAGTGGTTGTGCTGTGTTGTTTCCTGAAACCAGATTGATGTGGAGGTAAGATGTTAAATGAGTCCAGGTCATTTTTGATTTGAGAGTTTATCAGTTTTTCTAGAACCTTGGCTAAAATGCAGAGTTTAGAGATTGGTCGATAGTTGGTCAGTGAGGTGGGGTCTCCTCCCTTCAGCAAAGGAAGAACAAAGGCTGTTTTCCAAGTGTCTGGGATGGAGTTTTGTCTTATGTTTTGTCTTTGTGTATATCACATTTTCCTGGAAATTTTCCTATGCCTTTGAACACATCAGCAAACTCATCCATAATGTTTGTGCTCTGCACTGACATGACCATCTTAACTAGGTCTAGGTCCAGGCATGCCCTCAAACCTAGGATGGGGGGTGCTGCTGTCTCCACAGTGTCAAAAGTCAGCGTTGTGTGGATGTCCTTCCACTTACATTTGAGCTGGCATGTGCCTTTTATGTCCAGTTTTTCTCCTCCATAACCATACAGTGAGCGTGTGGGTGGTGCCAGGCTGACTTGTTTAAAAAGCTTTTTAAATATTCGTGCAGGAATAACATTAGCAGTGGCTCCAGTGTCGAGCTTAAAATGCACAATTTGATGCAACGAGCCTATTTCGACATCAGCATAAGCCTGCTCATTAGCTTCCCCTTCATTTAGCTTTGTTATGGAGTCAATAAAAAATTCTCCATCCTCATCAAGAGCATCAGGTTTAATTGCGTACACAGGGTTGTGCCTTTGTGGTGCTTCTGACCGGCAAGCTTTAGCAAAGTGGTTCATTTTGTTACACTTTTTGCATTTCTTTCCTTTTGCAGGGCACTCATCCCTCTGGCTGTGTGTCTGCGCACACCTCCCACATGGCTTTCCCACCTTGTAGCCTGGGGTTGTCCTCCCTTTGTGCTGCATGCTCTGACGCTTTGAGAACACAGCATGTGCAGGCACTGCTCCTTGTGAGCTCGTGTGTGGGTTCCCCATGACTTTTAATTGAGCCTGTGCGATTTCATGTGAGCGTGCATAGTCTATGGCTTTTTGTAGTGTTAAATCAGACCCTTGGCTCATCAGGTTTTCTCTGATTTATGGGGAATTTGTTTTAAAAACAATCATGTCTCGAACCATTTCGTCACGGTTCTCATAACCACATTAATTGACGAGTAGCTTTAACTCTGTCACAAAGTGTTTGAATGACTCCCCTTCCTCTTGGACTCTTTCATAAAACTTATATCTGGCAAAAATGGTGTTCGTCTTTGGCATGAGATGCTGTTCAAACTGTTCAAAATAGGTTTTTAGCTTCTTAGCTTCATCACTGGTCAATTGCCATGTGTTACAAATATTTCTGCCTCGTTTACCTACCCACAGGAGAAGATAGCTGCACAGAACATCCTCCGACTTGGCTTTCAGCGGACCGCTAAACATTAGCTTTGCGTGCTGAACGAAGTCCTGCCAGGCTTCGGGGGGGGGGGGGGGGTTAACTGCATCCCAGTCCATCTGCGGTGCGGGAACTCCGGACGAGTCCATTTTGTAATCTCCAGCGGTTGTGCAGTTCGCGATACTCTGACACCATGTAATGTTTCGTATTTGTCTTAATAAAGATAATCGACACGCTTCATGAGCCCAGGTCTGTTTATTGCATGCCTGTAACATGTACACTGACCCCTTACGTTACATCCTGTCTACTATATGGCAAGCCCATGAGGACAATAATTATGACGGTTTACCATACAACATTTTAAATACAACAACCATAAGAGAGATTTCAAGCCCTTCCCAATGGAGGCATGTTGGTTCTAATGACCCAAATCCCAAATATAGATAAAAATGTAAACCATACGGTTACGGATTACACAAACAGTTTTTTTCTTGGGGGAACTGATAAAGAAGAAATTATGACTATCGTAAAACATCTTGCAGATAAAAAATCAAAAGACTGGATGGACATGGATATGATGCTGGTAAAGAATATTATGAGTTATGTTATTGAGCCATTTACATATATGTGCAATTTATCATTTTCAACAGGGGTATTTCCAAATAACATGAAAACAGCCAAGGTAATACCATTATATAAGAGTGGAGAGAAACGTGTGTTTAATAATTACAGGCCAATATCGTTGTTGCCACAGTTTTCAAAGATTTTAGAGAAATTATTTGTCACTAGATTAGATGAATTTATCAATAAGCAAAATATATTAAGTAATAGTCAATATGGGTTTAGACCTAAAAATTCTACGTCAATGGCACTCATGGATTTAATGGAACAGATAATGACTGCTGTGGATCAAAAAAAATATTGTATTAGTATTTATGTTGATCTAAAGAAAGCATTTGATACTATTGATCACAATATTCTTCTAAAAAAACTAAATAAATATGGTATTAGAGGGCACGCATTGCAGTGGGTACCTAGTTATCTAGAACAAAGGAAACAATTTGTTCAAATAAATGATGTAAAATCTGAATTCTGTAATATTACATGTGGAGTGCCTCAAGGCTCTATACTTGGAC
>NC_056507.1:50145925-50150005 GCF_014905685.2 Nematolebias whitei | reverse complement strand
TTGAAGGTGCGTTTGTCATATCTGATGTGCATGATGTGGCTGACCCCCGCAGGATTGAAGCGGTAACTACAGACTCGGGTGGAAAATAAGATAAAACACATCACTGTTAAAAATACTTACCTCAAATCAAGGCTAAAATACAACCTGATCAGAGCTGCCTTTGATTAGTAGCAAATGAGACAATGATCAACATATCTGATGTGTACTGATTATTTTAATTATGACATTTGACAAAATGTAATGTTTATGGCTTGTTTCATCATTGGTGACTGTATGATGTTCTTATTATGTAAAGCAATTTGAAATGCCTTGTTGCTGAAATGTGGTATACAAATAAACTTGAAATTGCGTGTTTAATGAGTTTACATTAATTCACATTAACTGTAGAGGCCAAGCCACTGAGGTGATACACCGGGGTATTGTTGACGCGCTGATTGTTACCTTGTCAGATGAATTAAAAGTCAGACCCGTCCTTGCTCGTTTGCAAGTCATCCATTTATTCTTTACGTTTCATCTGTGTCCATTTAAAGGCAATACATATTTCCACAACGTTTCCATCTGTTTACAACATCTAGTTCATATTCAGCATTCAAAAAACTGTTTCCCCCTTTCGGGTGGACCTGACTCACAAAGTAAAGGTTCCTACTATAGAGACAGCTGATTACCCACATGACCTAATACCCATTCACAAATATATTTATTTATTTGTCACCTGCTCCTACACACCGGCCCCTAATTGTTATGGCATGCAGACATAACAATTCTATAC
Organism: Nematolebias whitei; assembly: GCF_014905685.2. Taxonomy (NCBI): domain Eukaryota; kingdom Metazoa; phylum Chordata; class Actinopteri; order Cyprinodontiformes; family Rivulidae; genus Nematolebias; species Nematolebias whitei. Next base: position 50,149,236 of record NC_056507.1, on the reverse strand, counting down.
AATAACAACAATAAGAGCCAAATGAGAAAGAAAAATAAACAAAATAAATAAATCATCATACAGAAATGCAAACTAATTTGAATCAATTTACACCCCTTGTATCAAACAGAGTTTGGTAATAGGTCTCTCAATAATGTTGTTCTTGGTCTGCAGCTTGACAGAACGCACCATGCCTCTTTTGTCAGAGAAAATTGTTATCACTTTAGCAAGAGTCCAGGAACCACGCGGGGCAGAAGAATCCATGATGACGACGACATCTCCAGATTTTAAACTCTGTTTCCTTTGATTTCACTTCTATCTCTCTTGCAATAATGGCAAGTACTCCCTGATCCAGCATTTCCAAAACAAATCCGAGATATACTGAACTTGTCTCCAACAACGTTTCACATACATATCAGAGGGTTTAAATAGCCCAGGTGGTAAGGCAGATTTTCCCTTTAGCAGAAGAAGATGATTTGGTGTGAGAGGCTCCAAGTCATTTGGATCATCAGACAGCTTTGTAATTGGACGATCATTTATCTGTATCTGTATCTGTATTTCTATTTTATGTTTTCCTGTCTGCTGTGCATGTTTGGTTCTTTTGTACAGCACTTTGGTTGGCCTTGTTGCTGTTTTAAGTGCTATATAAATAAATTGGTATGGTAAATTGGTATGGTATTTAAAATGGCTTCTACCTCACACATAACAGTGTGAAGTCCATCATCATCCAACGTCTGCTGGCACAAAACTGAGTTAAGGATGCGTCTTACAAGGCGTATCATGCGCTCCCACACTCCACCATAATGAGATCCTTCTGGTGGATTGAAACTCCATTCAATTCCAGTTGAAATTAAAGCACCTTGAATTTGTTTATGATCTAGTGCATTGAGGGCCTGTCTCAACTCTCTTTCGGCTCCAACAAAATTGGTTCCATTGTCCGACCTGATATAAACAACTTGACCCCTCCTGCTGAAGAACCAACGTATTGCATTGACACAGGCATCTGTCTCAAGTGAGTTTGCTATCTCCAAGTGTATTGCTCTACTTGTCATATGAAACCCTCAGGCTCCCCTGCTGATCCCGTCCCTGCTGCATTTTTTAAACAGGTTCTAATGACTCTGGTCAGTTTGTGATCCTGGTACTCCTCGACCTTACCGCTGCATTTGACACTGTTGATCACAGCATCCTTATGTCTCGGCTAGAACACTGGGTTAGGATTACAGGGGTGGCGCTAGAATGGTTCTGTTCGTATCTGGGTGACAGGAGTTTCTGTGTTAACTTTGACAATCATTTTTCTGCTTCTGTCCCTCTTTCCTGTGGGGTCCCACAAGGCTCCATTCTTGGACCCCTTCTGTTCTCATTGTATCTGCTCCCCTTGGGGTCAATCCTGAGGAAACATGGTATTTCGTTTCACTGTTACGCCGATGATTCTCAGATTTATCTGCCTTTAAAACCAAACAGTTCTTGCTCCATCCACCCTTTGCTAAAATGTCTTGATGACATCAAGACTTGGATGGCTGCAAACTTCTTGAGTTTTAATGATCAGAAGACTGAGGTCATTGTGTTTAACCCAAGCTCTACCACTGTCACTGATCCTGTAAACCTGCACTCCCTTCAGCCTCATCTAAAGCAGTCAGTTACCAATCTCGGGGAGTGTTAGACTCGGACTTTAAGTTTAATAAACAGATCAACTCTGTTCTACAAAAAAGCTTCTTTCAGCTAAGGCAGATAGCAAAGCTTAAGTCCGTTCTGTCCAGATCTGACCTTGAAAAATGAGTCCATGCATTTATTACAACCCGGCTGGACTACTGTGACTCACTTTATGTTGGGGTCAGTCAGGCTTCACTTTCACGTCTCCAGCTCGTACAAAATGCTGCAGCTCGGCTTTTAACAGGAACTCACAGGTTTGAGCACATTACTTCAGTTCTGTCCTCCCTTCACTGGCTTCCTGTGCGTGTCAGAGTTGATTTTAAAATTCTCCTGCTGGCATTCAAGTGCATTAACGGCCTTGCACCATCATACCTCTCCGACCTTCTTCATCCTTATACTCCTTCTCGGGCTTTGAGATCATCAGACCAGCTGCTTTTGGCCGTACCAAAAACCAGCTGAAGCTCAGAGGAGATCGAGCGTTCTCAGTCGTGGGCCCTAAACTCTGGAACAATCTGCCCATCAACATTCGACAGGCCACCTCAGTCTCTGCTTTTAAAACTCTCCTAAAAACACATCTATACTCATTGACATTTAACACAGGGTGATCAGCTTTAGATCTAGTTTTTCATTGATGCTGATTCTGTTTATGCTTTTGTTATTATTCCTATTTAACACAAGGTCATCAGATCTGATTTAGTATTACATTGTTTCTGACTGAGTTTATGCTTTTTGTTATTATTTCCTTGACTTTTGACACAACGTGATCTGATTTAGTATTTCATTGTTTCTAATTGTTTTTGGTTTTATATTTTTATTCCATGTGCTGTAAATATATCTTGTTACTTTTTATTTAATGTTGTGATATTTTTGTTAAGCACTTTGGTAACAGTTTCTGTTTTTAATGTGCTCTATGAATAAATCTGACTTGACTTGTCATGCAGGTGAAAATCACGCCGTAACGTTTGCATGTTTTTCTGCCTTGTTTGATCTCAACAGGTCCAAAAAATCCACTCCAACGTTCGTAAATGGAGGCAAATCAGGAACAATTCTCTCTTTTGGAAGATCAGCCATCTTTTGCTCCAAAGCTTTCCCATTAAAGCGTCTGCAAATATGGGATTCAGATATGATTCTCCTCACAGCTGCATTTGCATTGGTAATCCAATGCTTCCTCCTAAGAGTTGACAGAGTATGGTTTCGTTCACTGTGTCCCGATAACTGATGAATATGTTTAAGGATAAGCCTGGAAATATGTTGATCTTTGGAGAGAATAAGAGGATGTTTTTCTTCCATTGACATTGCTCCCTTGCTTAACCATCCTCCAACTCTCAACAGCCCATTATCCAAAATAGGATCCAGTTTGTAGATGGAACTTTGTCTGCTTACTGTTCCAGTCTCAGATAGCAAGGAGGAAATTTCATCTTTGAATCTTTGCTGTTGACAATAGCATAGAATGGCCAACTCAGCTTCCAACAGATCTTTGGGCATTAGAGTGTTACCCTTTGATGTTATTGTGGCCTTTTGTTCTACCACTTGTCCATCATTTAGATCAGGGTTCTTCAGACCTTTTGGCTGACGACTGAGCTGTAACAAATATGTTTTCAGACTGAGAAACCAGGCAACAGAAACCTTGAGCTTCTGTCACGGTCAGCGGCCCCCGCTGCCCCCCCATCTGCCTAAGCCTC
>NC_056507.1:50144265-50145915 GCF_014905685.2 Nematolebias whitei | reverse complement strand
CCCCCCCATCTGCCTAAGCCTCTGCTCTTTGTGTGTTTTCTGTTTTTGTGTATCTGGTCCTGTTTTCCACTCACTCCTCAGTCTGCCTCTCCACTCCCCAGTCTTTATCATTCACACCTGTCCCTCATCAGCCACCTGCCCAGGTGCTCTCATTACTCACTCTCCCTCTGCCTTATAAAAAAGCCTTTCTCTCCTTCACTCCTTGTCCGGTCATTGTTCTGTGTTCACAGACATCTCAGTCCTCTTCTGTCTTGTCTGTTGCTTGTCCACCTGATGATCTGCTCTGCCTTGTTTCTGATCCTGTCTGCCCAAGTAAGTTTTGCTGCACCGACAGCCTTTTGTTTTGTTATTAAAAATAAATTATTTTTATTTTTAAACTCCTGCCTCGCTCGCCTCTCTGCAATTGGGTTCCAACACTGAGGATTGTGACAGCTTCCTCCATTCTGAAAAGTAATTTATGAGATAATCAGGGGCATTAACTGAGTCAGTAGAAGTTGAGTTTACCAAAACATCCTTTTTGAGCTCTGGATCATTGGAGTCCACCTTATCATCAACAGGATTTTCAGGCCAGAACTCTTCAGACTTCCAAAGAAAACTGGGGCCTTCGATCCAACTGTAGTTTTTAAGGAAATTGGGCACCTTCATTCCCCTTGATGCAGCATCAGCTGGGTTGTCATTTTTATTTTTATTTTTTATTTTATTCATTCATTTTGTTTCATTTCATCCAAACAACAAATATAATACAATTTAAAGAAGAGAAAAAAGATATACAATCACAGAAATAAAATGAAAGGCAGCAGAAGAAGAATGAATTCTTATAATATCTGCCCCTTGTCCCCAAAATATATTCCAAACAAAATTACTATACAAAAGCAAGATGAATTAATAAAAAAATAAAAAGATAAAAAATAATAAAAAAAAACTTAGCTAAAATATAAGATCAACTGTAAACAATTTTTATGAACTCACATTATACTTAATATTTAAAAAAAAAAAATTTTTTATCATCTTCTTGAATATGTACATAGTTTTGGCATTTTTAATATCAACCTCCAGATCATTCCACAATCTAATACCCTGAGATCTAGTGGATCACATCTTCAGACTGGTGCGACACCACGGCTTCACAAACATGGAGGCTGCACAGCTGCAGAAAGAAAAGCTTTGCAGAGAGTGGTGAAGGCTGCACAGAAATCTGTTGGAATCAGTCTCCCCACCATCACAGACATCTACACCTCCAGATGCAGGAAGAGGGCCACCTGCATCATGAAGGACCCCACCCACCCAGCACACACACTTTTTGCCCCACTCCCCTCAGGAAGGAGGTTGAGGAGCATTAAGTGTAGAACCACTAGACTGAGGAACAGCTTCTACCCTGAGGCTGTTAGACTCATGAATCTCTAACTAGAATAATCACTGTGAAAAACCATATCATGTTGCTGCTGATCTGTTTCATGTTGCTGCTGATCTGTTTCAATGTTGATGTGTTCATGCGTGCACATCTGCTCACAGACTCATGTTCATGTTTGTGGTGATGTTCAATGTTTTATGTTATGAGTGCTTAGTGTATATTTAGTTGATGTTTTTCTTAGTTCATATCTTAGATGTTATTACTGTTTTTCTTATACATTTTATTGTTGGATGTAACTG
>NC_056507.1:50130815-50144165 GCF_014905685.2 Nematolebias whitei | reverse complement strand
AGATGTGAGTCGACCAAGATACCCAAATATTTATAGGAATCAACAAACTCAATGGGGACACCATTTGAGGATAAAATCGGAGGAAGAACTGCTGGGACCAACTTCCTATTTGAAAAAAGCATCCCTTTGGTTTTTTCGGCATTTAGGACAAGTTTGAGGTGAAACAAATCAGTCTGGATGTAGTTAAATGCAGATTTCAGAAGCTGAAAAGCCTTAGCAACAGTTTTAGCTCGACAATAAACAACTGTGTCATCAGCATAGAAATGTATGGATGCATCAGGGATGGTTTTACCTACATTATGTATGTAGATTGTAAAGAGGGTGGGTCCTAAGACTGAGCCTTGTGGTACACCATTGTTGACTGTTAAATAACTGGAGGAAGTACCATTATGTTGAACACATTGCCTCCGGTCTGAAAGATAGTTAGAGAACCAACCAATGGTGTGATCTGAGAAACCGATTTCTGAGAGTTTATGACACAAGATGTTATGATCCACAGTGTCAAAAGCTTTAGACAGGTCTAAGAAAAGTGCAGCACAATAATCTTTAGCATCCAGTGCTTCAACAACGTCATTAAGAACCTTCAGTGAAGCAGTGGTTGTGCTGTGTTGTTTCCTGAAACCAGATTGATGTGGAGGTAAGATGTTAAATGAGTCCAGGTAATTTTTGATTTGAGAGTTTATCAGTTTTTCTAGAACCTTGGCTAAAATGCAGAGTTTAGAGATTGGTCGATAGTTGTTCAGTGAGGTGGGGTCTCCTCCCTTCAGCAAAGGAAGAACAAAGGCTGTTTTCCAAGTGTCTGGGATGGAGTTTTGTCTTATGGAGAGATTGAAGATGTGGGTCACAGGGACTGTGATGATATGAGCAGCCAGCCTTAAGAAATAAGGTGGAAGTTCATCTGGACCTGCAGATTTTTTAGGATCAAGATCTTTTAACAGTTTATTGACCTCACTGACTGAGAATGGAGAAAAAGAGAAGGTGTGATTAACTGAGGATTGACTTGTAGGAGGGATTTGATTTGTAGAAGTTTGGTTATTAAGGGAAGTGGCTGATCTTCCATTAGTAACTGTGTCAAATAAAGAACCAGAAGCAACAAAATGTTTGTTGAGACAGTTCAGGATCTCGTGCTTATTTGACACAGGAACAGAGTTAACGAGAAGTTGTGATGGGAGGTCAGATGATTGGGGGGTGCCTGAGAGAGATTTAATTGTTTTCCAGAATCTGTTAGGGTCATTTAGATTTTTGGAAGTCTGAGATAAGAAATAGTTTCGTTTTGCTGCTTTGACAGCAGTTGTGCATTTATTCCTCATCTGTCGAAAACTCAACCAATCAGTGTCTGAGTCAGATTTTCTCGCTGCAGCCCAAAGATGATCTCTCCTGTGCAGGAGGTCAGCTAGCTCTGGAGTAAACCAGGGGCTGTCTCGTCCCTTTATTCTGAACTGACGAAAAGGAGCATGTAAGTTCAGGAAATAAATGAAATTATTATGGAAATAGTTCCAAGCAGAGTTCACGTCATCAGTTAACAGAATACGATGCCAGTCAAAGTGAGACAGATCCCAGAGGAATGACTGTTCACAGAAATGTTTCAGATCCCTTTTTTTAATTAATCTGGGCTTAGAAGGTGGAAGTTTACTATTTCTTAAAGCCGCTGTCACACAATGATCACTCAAAAGATCAGCGAATACACCTGTACCAGGGAATTTGTGAGGCATATTAGTTAGAAACAGGTCTAAGATGGAGGAATTGTCAGGGTGGCTTTTATTTAATCTGGTGGGGGAGTCGATCAGTTGGGTTAAATTAAAAGACAAGCAACATTCCTTGAATTTGTCACAGAGGGGGGTCGACTTACACCAATCAATGTTGAGATCTCCTGCCAAAAAGATCTCTTTGAATTTTAAATTACCAAGGAATTCCTTAATGGCATTTAATGCTTCAGGTGAAGCTGTGGGGGGGCGGTAGCAGCAGACTACAGTTAAAACCTGGCCTCCATTCAAGGTGATGTTTACAGATAAAACTTCAAACTGGTTTGGAATTGTTTTGAAAGTCACAAGACTAGAAACCAGAGAATCTCTAATGTAAATAATGACTCCACCCCCCCTTTTTTGACGATCACAGCGGTAGATGTTAAACCCATTGATTGCCACGTCATTATTCATTACAGATTTGTTGAGCCAGGACTCAGAAATAAAGATAACATCTGCCCCAGAAGAACTGACCAGGATTTTCACAGCATCAAGTTTTTTCAGAAGGCTACGAGCGTTTACATGCAGAAAATGGAGCCCAGAGGCGTTTTTAAAGTCATTTGGTGTGCTGTAATTAGTGGGGGGTCCAGGATTAGGTTGAATTCCTGAGAGCAATAACAACATTATTATCAGACATTTTCTTGAGTTTTTTGTGACTGATGTGTAATTACAGGAGTTAACAGTGTGACAATTAGCCCCCATAATCGAACCATGAGAAACGTTAATGAAGACACGATCATTCAGAACCCAAAAACAGTGAAAGTTGCAGTGATGGACAGATTCAGGTGTATTAACAAGATTCAGTGACTCCAGATAATCTGAGAACTGAAAATAGTGACAGTAATATGAATGATGCAGAAAAGATTCAGACCATAAAATGTCACAGTTCAAATGGGCAAACAAACCCGACGAGGTGGCCCAACTGCAGTTTAAGTCAGGCTGAGGGGGGCTCCGGCCCCCCTGTGAAGATGGATGATGGTCCTAAATGGTGCGTTCAATAAATTATCATTTACTTCACTACTCTGTTGTAAATATTTATACTTTAGTTTTGTGGCTTCCCTCCCTTTCTTTTCCTCTTCACTGATGTTATTTGAACTATGAGTCTTTCTAAAGGTTTCAGCTAACATTTCAGCTTTATCTTTATCTTTAATAATCGCTCCTTTATCTGTGTTCAATACTGGGTATACATATTCTTTCCTGATGCCATTCATTCTTTTAATCACTTTCCAGATTTTATCGTCTCTTTCCCAATAGTGTCACAGAATTTTCTCCAGTAGTTTCTTTTTGCCTCCTTTATTATCCTCCTTACCATCGCTTGTTCTCTTTTATAATCTATTAAATGTTGATAAATAGGATTCTTTTTAAGTATATTAAAGGCTTTATTTCTTGACTTGATTGCTTTATTACATTTGTTTGTCCACCACGGTACTATTTTTCTTTCTTTCCTTCCTCCTCCTTTCTTCACTGAATGTTCTATTGCCTCTAGAATAACCCTACAAATATTTGAATTTATATTATTTACATCTGCTGCCATGTCAATTTTTTGTAATTCTTGTTCACTGATATAATTAAATTTAATCCATTCTGCTTTGCTGAAATTCCATTTTTTATTCCCCTCTACTTTGCTGCTTTCTGGTTTTATTTGTATTTTAATCTTAATTGGGTAATGATCGCTTCCATTTGTTGTATTCTTATCAATATCCCATTCACAACTGACAGCCAGTGAGTTTGATACTAGTGTTAAATCAATTGCTGATTCTTCTCCTGTTCTAACGTTGATTCTGGTTCCTCTTCCATCATTAAGACACACTAGGTTTTTTAATTCCATCAATTCTTCAATTTCTTGACCATTTTTATCATTACTTTTACCCCAGAGTGTACTATGAGCATTGAAATCCCCACACCAGATTACCTTTCCTTCTAAATATCCCATTATTTCTTCCATTGATTCAACTGTTATATTTTTACAAGGATTATAGAAATTTATTATTTTATATTTTCCATCTTTGTCCCATATTTCCACCACTATATATTCTAAATCTACTCCTTTTCTTAATATTTGATATTGTGTTCCTTGTTTTATAAATATTGCACACCCTCCTCCATTTCCCTCTTGCCGATCCCTTCTGATGCTCTCATACCCTTTAATTACAAATTCTAATGTTGCTTTTAACCATGTTTCCTGTATACATATTATTTCTGGTTTTTCTTCTAATTTTTCAATATATCCCTTAAATTCTTGTCCATTTGCAATAAGACTTCTGGCATTCCATTGTAGTATTAACATCTGGGTTTATCGCCCAGTGTTACCGGTCTCCCATCTATTTCCAGCCCTTTGTTTAGGTTTTCCCAAGACGCCTCTTTGACTCCCAGAAACTTTTCTGCCCCCCTTGGTATTATTTTAATCTTCTCTGTTCTGTGCTTAGCCTGATCTGTGCAGTTGATGACATATGCTATGAATAAAATGAGTTTTTCTACTGACAGTGTGATGTTTTCCTCTGTTTGCAGTTTGGTTTGTTGTGGAACTTGATTCTCTGACTGGTCTGCTTCTCTTTTCTTTTGTCCCTGAACATTCCTGACTGCTTCAGCGTAGCTAATATTTTTAGTCATTTTGATTTGTTGTATTTCTACCGCTCTCTTTCTCACCTCACATTTTCCAGAGTTAGCTCTATGTTGACCCCCACAGTTACAGCACTTTTCTTGTTTGTCCTCTCTGCATTCTTCTATCCTGTGCTCCTCTCCACATTTAGGACACCTCTGCTTGCCTTTACACACCGCTGCCATGTGTCCATACCTCTGACATTTGTAGCATCTGAGTAGTGGGGGGATAAAAGGCCTGACCGGGAAACTCATAAATCCTATTTTGATTTTATTTGGCATTATTGTTTTGGAGAACTCTATTAAAATAGACATGCTTCCCACTCTTTCTCCATCAACTGTTCTCATTAATCTCTTTAAACTGTTCACCTTTACTCCGACAATGCTTCGTTTTAATTTATCCAAATCCTCCTCCACTGGTATTCCTGTAATCACTCCCTTCAGTACTTTATTTTCTCCAACATTGTGTTTCTCTATCACCACCTTTTTGCAGAGATTATCAACTTGTAATGCTTTGTTTTTTTGTTCTTCAGTTTTGCAGATTATCAGTAAGTTTCCATCCCTCAACACCTTCACCATTTCTACCTCTCCTATTTTCTTTTTTATTTCTTTAGATATTATAATTGGGCTTAAGTTTCCCTGGTTTTCCTCCCTCTTAAACTTGAGAATTATTTTAAATTCCTCCCTCACGACCTTCCTACGAATTGTTCTTTCTTCATCTGAACTATTTTCCTCTAATTCTCTTTTATTTCCTTGACTATCTGACACCCTCCCACCTTCCTTCGCATCTCCGCCGCTTCCTCGACCTTGTCCTTTTCCTCTTCTTACTTGCGTCCAATCCTCTAACATCATGTCCTCCTCGTTATCTCCTACCTGGTTTGCCATTCTGACCCAGTCACATTCCAGCTTATGCCAACCGTTCACTCCAAAATCCACAATTTTCCGTCAAAAGTTTGTCCGTCCAAGTTTGAATTTCACGCCGCCTTCGCAAAAAGTCTTCTTGTTGCAGATACAATAAATAATCCGAGCTGCCGCGTTAAAAATCATGTTAAAAATTACGAGTGTTGTGTTGGACTGACCTGACATTGCAGATTATAAAATAAAAAGGCTACAATGCCTTATGATTTTTCCGCCAAAATGCTACGTAAATCTGTGACGTTTTGACTAGTCAGAATGTTAATTCTAGACATCTTAAATAGAAAAGCCGTCTACATGATAAAATATTCAAGATATCTTGAATTCATTTTGAGATATCTTGAAAGGAATTTTGACTAGTCGTAAGTACAGTTCTAGATATCTTTAAGGTAGTTTTAGCTAGTCGTTATTTGCTATCAAGATATCTACAATTTAATTTGCACTAGTCAAAACTTCATTTGTGATATCTACAAATACATTTAAGATATCTTGAATAATGACGTAATTTAAGATATCTTTAATTGTAATTATGACTAGACAGAACTAAAAGTGAGATATCTTGAAAGCAAACGATGACTAGTCAAAATTAACTTAGATATATCTAGAACTGTATTTTTGACTAGTCAAAATTCAGTTTAAGATATCTTGAATTGAAGCCTCCGTACAACTCGATGGTAAATCTGACGTCATTATGACTAGTCCGAAAGTAATTAGAGATATCTTAAATAACTAATATGTCTAGTCAAAACTCAGTTTCAGATATCTGGAATGCAAGCGTGGTGAATCCTATTTTATGTTAAAAGGGCTTGCCCTAGACAGCTGTCATGCTGCTGTGGCAGCTGCCAGTAAACCAGCGGCAGCTGCCAGTAAACCAGCGGCAGCTGCCAGTAAACCAGCGGCAGCTGCCAGTAAACCAGCGGCAGCTGCCTTGCCACAGCAGCATGGCAGCTGCCAGTAAATTTACTGGCAAATACCAGCTTGAGTGGCACCTGTCACAATAGTAGGAGCCACTAAATCAGTCACTAGGTAGCCAGAGTGTGGTAGAGCTGCCAGGGCTGCTACCTGTTTTGGGGTTTTGCTGATGCAGGTTTTTGGAAAACGTGCTAGTTATATAGCCCGTTTGTAAATGATCATTTTTGAAATTAGGATATTATTTGTTAATTAACCATGTAATACCTTTAATATTTAAAATGACTTGATGGAAGATGTCAGAATTAAAGCTGCCACTAGGTGCCACTGTTTCAGTGGCAGCTACCACTACTTCTAAGGAAAATAATTCAACAACTGGATTATTAAACAGCATTGATGGTTAATGTAACTTTTTACTCAGAAAATGAAAAGTCGTTGGCACTCTGAAAGCCCCTGGCCATGTGGGTGCCACAGAGATGCTGACATGGTGCCACAGAATGCCAGATGGTGCCAATGGATAATAGTAATAATAATTGTACTCTATAAAACTAAGCCACTTTCTGTCCGTCTCCTTCCTTACCTCTATCTCATATGAAAATAGGCTCCAGCAATGAAGACATCTGTAATGAATAGACTGGATCAAAACCACAAGAGTCCAGAGCGGTTTAAAAGGTTTTATTAATAAATGAAGAGCTGCCACACTCGGCTCGTGTAGGTAGTCAAGGAGCTGGGTCTTGTAAGGCTCAATGGGCCGAAGGTAGAGCGCTGAACAGTGCGGAAACGTCACCGAGGAGCGGTATACGTCGGTGGTCTTGGGCGATCCAGAGGCAGAGTCGTGGGCAGAAACAAGGTCGGCAACAGGATCTGATAAAGGCGACAGTACCAAAGAGCAAGGCAAAACTTGGAGTCCAAAAACAAGCAGGTAAAGGCAGCAAAAAGGAAGATGAGCAGAAGCACAAAAGGGCAAGACAAAAATCAGAGGTCGAGGGGCAGGCAGGAGACTGTGAACAGGATCAGGATACAAGAGATAAACGCTGGAAGACTACTCACCAAAGGCTTTCAATATTCTGGCACCAGACTGTGTGGGAGAGAAGCTTTTAAGCACCAGAGCACAGGTGTTTCCCATGAACACTAACGAGCTGCAGTGAGAGGAGGTGTGACAGACAGAAAGCTGCAGATAGGAAGCAGAGCTGAGAGAAACCAAACGAACATAGCGAAAACTAGAACCCAAGCAGTGAAAAGAGTGTTTTAGCAAAGATTAAAGTGTGTATCGTGACAGATCCCCACCTCAAGGCACGGCTCCAGACGTGCCACCTGGTTGATCCGGATGTCGTCTGTGGAAGTCCCGGATGAGGCTGCGATCCAGGATGTTGCGGGCTGGAACCCAAGAGCGCTCCTCCGGGCCGTATCCCTCCCAGTCTACTAGGTAGTGAAGACCGTGCCCCCATCTCCTGGACCGGAGGAGGCGTCGCACTGAGTAGGCAGGGGCCCCATCAATTAGACGGGTGGGAGGGGGGGAATCAGGTGCTGGGGGGAACTGGGACTGGGTAAAGAGCTTGATACGGGATACATGGAAAGATGGGTGAATACGAAGTGACATGGGGAGGCGAAGGCCAACAGAAACGGGATTGAAAACTTTAGATATGGGGAATGGACCAATAAATCGGGTGGGGGGGGGTGTTTGCGAGACTCGAGCTTAAGGGGCAGGTCCTTGGTGGAGAGCCAAACCCTCTGACCCTCCTGATAAAGGGGTTGTTGAGACCTCCGTCGATTGGCCCCTTTAACGTAGGCTGCGGAGGTCTCCAGGAGGGCCTTCCTGGCTCTCCACCAGGTGTGTTTACAACGAAGGGCTGACTTAAGGGCAGAGGGAACTCGAGTCTTGCGCTCCTGAAAAGAAAACAGAGGGGGTTGAAAACCAGATGTAAGAGTTTTTCATTTGTTATCATTTTAAACTGCCTGTCTAGAACTATCAGTCTGTATTTACATAAGCTGTTTTTACTTAGAACTGTTTGTTAAAAACCAAACATGTCAAAGTTTAAACACATCAGCAAGTATTCCAGCTATCTTGCACTGTCATTTGCTTTCCTCACACTTAAACTGATACAGATGATTTCAACTGATACAGATGGTGTCAGAAACTCATTACAATAAGCATTTAATCAACTGAACCTGTACAAAATGTTTTGTTCTGATCAAAGAGTGTTCCAAGCCAAACACTTATGTGTCACTCTTACCAAATAAAAAGCCAGTTCTAACAGCAAGGCTTTGGAGTTCACCTCTGGTTCCAGACTAGAGGTGGATTTCCCTCCCTGCAAGGAGCGTTGGCCAAAAACCTTACTCTGTCCTGTGTGGTGTTCTCTTTTTCAGTTGGGTACGAAAGAAAATACCTAACACCAGATACAAAAAAAATGAGGACAGACCAGTGGCTGAGGAGGGGACGGAGTTCAAAGCATGTTCCACCCAAGGGAGATTGGAGGACCACTTACTGGGGTCTTTCTAACAGAGGCCCCTCAGCTTGGTCTCGACCTCCTGGTTGGCCCTCTCGGTCTGGCCATCCATTTGGGGATGGAACCCAGACGAGAGACTGATGGATACCCCCAAGAGGTCACAAAAATCATTCCAGAACTTGGAAACAAACTGCGGGCCTCCGTCAGAAACTATGTTGGTGGGCAGCCCATGGAGTCGAAAGACTTCTCGGGCCATGACAGAGGCAAGTTCTTTGGATGTGGGGAGTTTAGGAAAGGGGACCAAGTGAACCTGTTTGGAGAAACGATCAATGACAGTCAAAATAACAGTATTGCTGGCTGAGGGGGGAAGACCAGTGATAAAATCTAAACTAATATGGGACCATGGACGAGAGGGAATGGGAAGAGGGTGAAGCAAACCGGAAAGGGGGGGGGGGGGTGACGTGAGGTCTTAGTCTAATTACAAACATGGTAGGAGAGTACATAAGTCTTTACATCTCGATACAGTGTAGACCACCAAAACTGGGCTCGAACTAGGGCAAGCATTTTAGCAATGCCAGGATGGCAAAACAGGTGAGAAGAGTGACAAAATTTTAACACATCATTAACCCGATCAGGCAGAACAAATAGCCGGTTGGAGGGGCATGCAGCTGGTGGAGGGATGACTGGTTGGCTTGGAGAAGGTCTCTTTCTAGCTGGGTGATGGCCAGGCGGGCAGAACTGGGAAGAATATATTCCTTGCCTTGGTTTACTGGGCAGGAATTGTCCTCCATCACTCTAGACAGAGCATCTGGTTTCATGTTTTTGTGGCCGGATCTGTAAGACAAAGTAAAATCAAAATGAGCGAAAAATAATGCCTACCTGGCCCGTCTGGGGTTTAGTCGTTTGGCCGATTTAAGATATTCAAGATTTTTATGATCGGTCCAAACCTGTAATGGAACCATGGTGCCCTCCAACCAGTGCCTCCACTCCTCCAATGCGAGCTTCACAGCCAGTAATTCACGCTCTCCAACATCGTAGCTGCTTTCGGCAGGAGTGAGACCCTTAGAAAAATAAGTGCAAGGATGAAGTTTCCCATCCTCACCATGTTGATTTAAAATAGCCCCAGCACCAACCCCAGAGGCATCTACCTCTACAACAAATGGTCTTTCAGGGTCAGGGGCGTGGAGGATGGGAGCTGAGGAGAACAAAGTTTAGAGTTTGTGAAAGGCAGAGTCAGCGGCATAAGTCCATGTGAACTTAGTAGTGGATGATGCGAGTGCATGGAGAGGACTGGCAATACTGCTGAAGTTCTTAATAAATCGCCTATAAAAATTGGCAAACCCCAAAAATCTCTGCAGTTGTTTTTTGTCCTTGGGTATGGGCCAGTCTAACACTGCAGAGACCTTGCTATTGTCCATTTGAATCTGATTGGGTGCAATGACAAAACCTAGAAATGAAGTGGAAGATTGGTGAAATTCGCATTTTTCTGCTTTTACAAATGAGTTATTCTGAAGGAGCCTGGTTAATACTGCACGAACATGTTTCTGATGAGTGTGTGGGTCTTTAGAAAAAATGAGAATGTCGTCCAAATAAACAAAAAACAAATCAATCATGTCTCTGAGTATATTATTTACCAAAGCCTGAAACACAGCAGGGGCATTAGAGAGACCAAACAGCATAACTAGGTACTCATAGTGTTCCTTTTGCGTGTTAAATGCCGTTTTCCACTCATCCCTCTCTCTGATTCAAACCAAACGGTAAGCATTTCTGAGATCAAGTTTTGAGAAAATGGTGGCCCCCTGAATGAGGTCAAAAGCTGAAACCATGAGAGGAAGGGGGTACTTGTTTTTTATAGTTACTTTGTTTAAACCCCTATAATCTATACAGGATCTGAGTGACCCGTCTTTCTTTTTAACAAAGAAAAAACCAGCACCGGCTGGGGAAGCTGATGGTCTGATGAGACCTGCTTGTAAAGCCTCTTTAATAATTTTGCATGAAGATTTGTTCGGGAGCAGATAACGAGTATAGTGCACCTTTAGGAGGCGTGGTACCAGGAATCAGGTCAATGGCACAGTCATAAGGTCTGTGAGGCGGTAACGAAGCTGCTCTGGCTTTATTAAACACTTCTTTTAAATCATGGTAAACTTTAAGAACCTTTGACAAATCTGGTTAGGTCTCCTTGATCTGCTTAGCGGGGATTGATGGTAGAACTGCCTCGAATAAGCAGGTCGATAAACACTCCTCGGACCACCCCAAGATCTTCTTACATCTCCAATCGATCTGGGGGTTGTGTTTGCACAGCCAGGTTGCCTCCAGAGTCACAGGGGTCTGAGGAGAATTAATCACAAAAAAACGTCAGTTTCTCCTTGTGGTTACCCCCCCCCCCCCCCAGACTCATATACACAGGTTCGGTGACCAGTGAAGAGGAGTGAAGTGGGTGACCGTTGAGAGCGACAACAGCCAGGGGTTTAAGCGAAGGAAGAAGCTTGATACCTGCAGCAGTTGCAAAGTGCTGATCGATGAATTCAGAGTCAGCCCCTGAATCGATGAAAGCCTGGATCTGGATGGGATCCCTACCCTCCAGAGAGAGCTTGGCAGGAACGACGAGAGATGAGGAGATTGAATGGTTCCGGGTCTGACTCAGCAGGCATCTCCTCGCACCTGCTGAGCCTGGCCTTTTAATGGACATCGAGATGAAATGTGAATCCTGGCCGCAGTAGAAACAGAGGTGATTACGTCGTCTTTGTTCTCGTTCCTCTGGGGTCAGGCGACTGCGACCTATTTGCATGGGTTCTTCCTGAGGTGGCAGAGAAGGAGGTCCAACAGGTAATGGTACTTTAGGAGGCCTGAACTCACCCATGGTTCTTTGTGGCCTATAGTCTTTCTCCCTGGCTCTTTCTCTTAATCTCAGATCCACCCTGTTGGCGAGGTCCTCGAGTTCCTGTAACGTGTTAGGGTACCTCTTAGTCGCCAGGGCATCCTTGATGTCATCAGAAAGTCCCAGAAAAAAAGTGTCAGATAGAGCCTCCTCGTTTCAATGACTGCCCGTGGCAGTAGTGTGGAAGTCAATAATGTACTCTGTCACTCGGCGGCTGCCCTGCTTGATAGAAAAAAGTTGACGCGCCACTTCCCTCTCAGGGAGCATGGGGTCAAAAATTCTACACAGTTCTTTGGAAAAAGCAGCAAAAGAGGAACAGCATCTTGAGTTGCGTTGCATTCGGAGGTCCCCCAGGTCTTGGCTTGGCCAGATAACTGCGATATCACGTATGCCACCTTGGAACGTTCAGTGGGGAAATAGGATGGCTGTAGCCAAAAATGGATATCGCACTGAATTAAAAATGTCCGACATTGTTCTGGCTCACCTTTAAATAACTCAGATGGTGACAAGTGTGGCTCGTGCGGTACTGTAGCTTGTGGTCCAGCTGGTATGAGTCCAGAAGCAGGAACAGGATCCTGTGGTGCTGGATTTTGAGGGGACTTGTTTTTAAGCATATTTACAATTCCATTCATGCCATTTTCTAATGGCTCCCTCAAAACCAGCTCGCCATTCTGAAACTTGTGGGTGATCCATTATGGCCAGGATATACTGTAATGAATGAGGTTGGATCAGAACCACAAGAATCCAGAGCGGTTTAAAAGGTTTTATTAATAAATAAAGAGCTGCCACACTCGGCTGGTGTAGGTAGTCAAGGAGCTGGGTCTTGTAAGGCTCAATGGGCCGGAGGCAGAGCGCTGAACAGTGCGGAAATGTCACCAAGGAGTGGTGTACGTTGGTGGTCTTGGGTGGGCGATCCAGAGGCAGAGTCGTGGGCAGGAACAAGGTTGGCAACAAAATCTGATAAAGGCGACAGTACCAAAAAGCAAGGCAAAACTCTTAGTCCAAAAACAAGCAGATAACGGCAGCAAAAAGGAAGATGAGCAGAAGCACAAAAGGGCAAGACAAAAATCAGAGGTCGAGGGGCAGGCAGGAGATTGTGAACAGGATCAGGATACAAGAGATAAACACTGGAAGACTACTCACCAAAGGCTTTCGATATTCTGGCACCAGACTGTGAGGGAAAGAAGCTTTTAAGCACCAGAGCACAGGTGTTTCCCATGAACACTAACGAGCTGCAGTGAGAGGAGGTGTGACAGACAGGAAGCTGCAGATAGGAAGCAGAGCTGACGGAAACAAATGAACATAGAGAAAACTAGAACCCAAGCAGTGTCTAAATTGTCTACTACATAATACTCGTGTAGTGTAAAATGACAGCATCATGCAAACTGTTGCAAAAGATACTAAAGATACATACCAAGGTATCAGGATCAAAAGTAGTCTGTTCTCACCGTAAGTGTCCGAACACAACGACAAAAAAGTTGTTATGACATAGTCGTGAGTCGGTTTTATGTTAAGACCGTGACCCGTTGGGTTGCCTGATAGGCTTAGGCAAGATATGTAAATACTTACCGGTTGTGTGAAAATTATCTTCTACCAAAGAAATAGCTTAGAAAAACATTAGTAATGTGTAATGAAATGATAGACTTTGAAATTGAGCAGTATTTTATTCAATCCTACTTTAGTAAAATCACAAGGTGAGTAAATATGGATTTTACAGAAGACTTCAAATGGTTTTAGGGGGGCATTAGCATTTTCAAGTAGACAAAGATTTTTGTTGTTAGCCACTAAAAAACTTTAAATATATTTTGTTACTGTTGTTGTGGAATAATATTTTGTTCCTTTTTGAATCTGACTCCCAATT
>NC_056507.1:50129643-50130715 GCF_014905685.2 Nematolebias whitei | reverse complement strand
CTTTCTGTGTAATGGCTCGCCTGACAGGACATATACAATTGTAGGACATTTTTTCCCATGAAATAAATGCAGTCATGCTATATGAAAGATCTTAATACATAATAATATTAACATTTTCATTTAAAACTGATCAACATGCAAATTCCAACAAGTATGACAAGGTTTTCCAAAAAATTGGCATTGACTTCAACAAAAACATGCAGCTCCCGGGGCTGCTGGTCTAGCACTTTCTGGTATCTGGTGCATCTTCATGGCACCAAGCTGTGGAACATCATGTCACTCTGGAATTGTCACCATCTCATGTAAATACAGTCAAAATATTACAGATCTTACAACGTTTAATAACCAATGTAATGATTTTAAATTAATCATGAGACAATTAACCATTTGGGAAAAAACTGTCATTGACACACAAGAAAAAGAACAGAAGTTTTGTCATGTGCCATAAAATCACTGTCAGGTGCCACAGAAGACATGACATCTGTCACAAAAGCCCTGTCAGCTGGCAATAACCGGGTCAAGGCATTAGAACCAGATCACAGACAACAAGAAGGTTTAAAAGTTTTATTAATAAACTGCTTCTGGTGAACGTCTGAGTCCTTAGGCCGGCACAATCTGAAGAGACAGGAAAGTTAGTGAACAGGAGTTCAGTGGCAGTGATCTGACAAATCTGTCGACAAGCACCAACCTTTACTGGCAGGTGAAGGAGGTGTTCCTTGGAAGAGTTGGTTTGCGTGACGTCACCGTTGGCAAAGGTGAGTCGGCTTGGAAGCATAGCTGAGCGTTGACCAGTTGGGAGGGAGATCCAAAGGGCAGGTCCAGAGAAACGGGCGAGGGTCAAACATGGGTAGTCAGAAGTCCGTAGCCAAACTTGAGACATAATCCAGAAGACGTGGTCGTAATAGAGGAAGCTGAAGTCGTTACTGTGAGCAGAGCAGATCATCAAAACCACAAAATGCCAGTAAATCCATGGCAGCTGCCAGTACATTTCAGGCAGGTAAAAAAAAAAGTTATAGTAACATCAACAACAAATACAACAACAACAACAACAACAACAACAACAACAACAACA
>NC_056507.1:50125102-50129543 GCF_014905685.2 Nematolebias whitei | reverse complement strand
ATCATGGTGCACTAAGATTCATAACTGGCTGTGATTATCGTACCCACAACTGCACCCTGTATTCATTGGTTAACTGGACATCATTAACTTCACGCAGACTCTCCCACTGGTACATTTTCATCTTTAAATCACTTCTTGGTCTGCTGCCTTCATACATCTCCTCCTACATGTCTCTGCGTGAGTGCAGCTACGGAGTGCGCTCTCAGGACATTATTACCTGCAGTGTTCCCTCAGTGAGGACTGAACTAGGCAAAAGGGCCTTCTCCTACTCCGCTCCTGTTTCCTGGAATATCTTACAAAAAGAATTGAAGCTCTCGACCTTGACCTCTCTAAGTGGCTTTAAGAATCTGTTGGACTCCTGGCAGGGTCCAATGCTGACATGTTCCTGTTTTTAGTTTTATACATTTGTCTTGGAATCTAGCTGTTTTTTTGGTTTTGTTACCTTTTTCCTTTTAGCCATCCTATTTGTTAAAAAAAAAAAAAAAAAAAAAAAAAAAAAAACTGTAGTAGGAGTTTTTATAACTGCTTATTGTTGTTGCTGTTGTCCATTGTTGTCATCTTTCTTTGTTGAAATCAGGTCTCTCTTGTAAATGAGTCCTCGAGGCTCAATGGGATTTACCTGTATAAATAAAGGTTGATTGATTGATTTAAAAAAGATGAACTAAACAGAGCTCTGAGAAAAACCAAGACAACAGCACCAGGAAAAGATCAGATCTGGTATTTAATGATAGATCATCTCAGTGACCCATCCAAAGAAATCATTTTAGAGCTGTACAACAAAGTGTGGGAGGAGGGGGAACTGCCACAGAGCTGGAAGGAGTCAGTCATCATACCCAGAGCAAAACCAGGAAAAGACAACACTAAACCGGAAAATTACAGACCAATCGCACTAACATCAAACATATGTAAGATAATGGAAAAAATGATTAATGAGAGATTAACATATTATTTAAATAGTAAAGGATATATATCTAAATATCAAAGTGGGTTTCAAAAAGGGCGTAATACATATGATTCAGCTTTACGGTTAGAACATGAAATCAGAAAAGCGCAGATAAATAAAGATAGTGTGGTGGCAGTGTTCTTTGATGTTTAAAAAGCATATGATATGTTGTGGGTTGAAGGGTTGTTCATTAAAATAAAGAAATTAGGTATTACAGGGAAAATGTTTAAATGGATCAAAAACTTTTTATCAAAAAGAACAATACAAGTTAGAATAGGAGAAGAATATTCTGAGAAATATGGGGTAGAAAATGGAACACCACAAGGCAGCATCATAAGTCCCTTATTGTTTTCTTTAATGATAAATGATGTTTTGTAGAAATAGAGGAGGGAATGGGCTGTTCACTCTTTGCAGACGACGGGGCAATTTGGAAAAAAGGAAGAAATATAGAAGTCACAGTAGAAAAAATACAGAAGGCTATTAATGAAATAGAAAGATGGGCAATAAAGTGGGGGTTTAAATTTTCAGTGACAAAAACAAAGACAATGATATTTACACGGAAAAGAATTACAGAAGTCAAAAAACTAAAACTATACAATCAAGAAATAGAACAAGTTAAGAGTATAAAGTTTTTGGGAATGTGGTTTGATGAAAAAGTAATATGGAATATTCACATTCAGAAAATTATTGATAAATGTAAAAGGGTCTTAAATATTATGAGATGTTTGACGGGAAATGAATGGGGAGCAGACAGAAGAGCATTAAAGAGAATATACACTGGGCTGATCAGGTCAACTATAGATTATGGAAGTGTAATCTATAGATGTGCTGATCAGGTCAACTATAGATTATGGCAGTGTAATCTATAGATCTGCTGATCAGGTCAACTATAGACTATGGCTGTGTAATCTATAGATCTGCTGATCAGGTCAGCTATAGATTATGGCAGTGTAATCTATAGATCTGCAGGAAGAACACAGCTAGCAATACATTACTGGATCAACTTACAAGGAAAAAACCCGGATCATCCAACTTTAGACATTTTAAAACCATGCTGGGAAAAAGCAAAGAGAGAAACAGGAAGCTTTGGTTGGATAATCGATCAGAAGATACAAGAAGTTCAAATAAGAAACCTAACAATTAGTCCAATAGTACCGTTACCAACAATACCACCATGGATACTACCTACTGCAAAAGTAGATTTTACACTTATGGAAAAGAAAAAAGATAAAAAAAATCACTTTTAACTCATATACAGTACAGAAATATATAAATAATTATTATGGTTGCGTTCAGATTTACACAGACGCATCAAAAGACACAACAGGGAAAATAGGAATAGCAATTATCATCCCAGAGTTCCATAAGAAACAAGTTAAACGGATTACAAATGGATTGTCAGTATACACCGGGGAAATGTTAGCAGTATTATTAGCAGTACAATGGATAGAAGATGTCAGATCATTAAAAACAATAGTTTGTTCAGATTCAAGTTCATCACTTACAAGTTTACAGCACAGCCACTCAGACAGCAGAGCAGACATTTTATTAGAAATCCAGCAAGCACTATTCAGAATAATGATGATGGTCTGGAAGTTGTATTTCTGTGGGTACCAGCACACACTGGGGTTGAAGGGAATGAAGCAGCAGACAGGGAAGCAAAAAGAGCAACAACACAACACGTTAACTTTATAATAACTACAAGCAAATCAGAAGCAAGAAGCATGGTTAAAGAAAAACTGAAGGAAAAGTGGCAGAAAGAATGGAATGAAGAAAACAAAGGAAGATGGTATTATAAGATCCAAAGAAGAGTGGGAGAGATGAGAACAGGAGGGAGAAACAGAAGAGAAGAGAGATTAGGAACAAGACTGAGACACACTGGACTGAACAACACATTATTCACACTACATAAACACGAAACAGGAAATTGTCAGTATTGTGGAGAGACAGAAACAATAGAGCATGTGATTTTAAGTTGTCAGAGATATGAGAGAGAAAGAAGACGCATGATGGAGGAACTTAGAAAGATTAAAGAAACATTAAATATCACAAACATACTACAGAAAGAGTCAGCAAGTAAAAGTGTAAAAATGTTGATAAGGTTCTTCATTAAAACAAAGCTGATCAATAGGATATGATTAGGACAGACAACACATACACAAGTAAATGGAATTTTTTTAAGCGTTCTGACCCACACTCCAACCAGTCGGTGGCGGTAATGCACACCATAAGTTGTTTGCCAACCGCCAATAAAAAACTGAAGAAGAAGAAGAAGAAGAAGAAGAAGATTTTTTTAGATTTTTAACAAAACATTTATTGACAAGTATAAAATGTACAGAACACAATTAATAACACAAGATATTCAAAGAACACAATTAAGAAGACAAGATATTCACATCAGGACTTAAAATAATTAAATTAGACACTTGTTAAATAACAGATTTCCCTGAGGTGATACATTGCATAAAATCCCTTTAAAACCCCATAGCTGCACAAAAGTTTTCATATTCCCAGTGGCTCTGTGGAAGAAGAATTCCAACTTCAGTCTGGCCTTGACATTGCATTTCCACAGAGCCGCGGCATCGAGATGAGAACCAGCCTGAATTCGGTCTCTACGAGATAAATAAATAGCCATTTTTGCTTCGGCAATTAAGAAAGACAAAATCTGGCACTGTGGTTTGTGTCCCTTGTTAAAACGTAGTCCATAAATAAAAACAGAACTGGTAAAAACGATGCCAAAACAGCTAAAAATACTCATTAACACACTAAAAAATGGAGTCAGTCTCTTACAATCAATAAAAACATGAAAAACATTCTCAGACAGACCACAGAAGGGACACTCATTTAAAACCTCTGGACAAAAAACCGATAAAAACGAGTTCGTTGCAATGGCTCCATGTAAAATCCTCCATTGGAGATCGCCAGTCCGTTTTTTGATTGGAGGTTTGTACAGCGTCCTCCACTGAGGGGTTTGTCCTCTCAGACGGTCTGCCCACACGCTCCCTTGTCTGTTCTTTAAAGTCCTTTCATTCAATACTTTGACACAGTTTTTATACAGTACTTTTGGGCTTGTACTCTGGAGGCACATCTGCGAGTTCCTGTCGTTCAGCAGAGGACCACTGTCTTTTGTGAAGCCAGTGGTCAGTGTCAAATTGGGTATTGGGTCTGTTGGGTCCGGCAAAACGTGTCCTTCATGAAGTAGCTGCAGGAGACGCCTCCCTCCGGCCGTCATTCTCTCTTTCAAGAGGTCCAGGAAGCGCTGCACAAGTCTAATGGACCTGACTCCTAGCAGAGCGACAATGGCCTGGGTGTTGTAAAAGTCAGGTCCAGCTGCCTCCACCAGATGTCTCACAGTTGTTGTTTTGGACTTGCACAGCGCCTCCGACAGTCCTGGTATCGTTCCACGACACACGTCCAGTCTGGACCCACAGACTAAAGGCTCTTCTAAAAACCAATGCAGAGAATCATGCGCCTGCGAATGACACATTTTAAAAAAGC
>NC_056507.1:50098820-50125002 GCF_014905685.2 Nematolebias whitei | reverse complement strand
AAATGAATGCGGTCATTTATTTTCAGAATCAAAGTTTAACATCAAACATTTACATTAATTTGGCAAAATATGAAAATAATAACAGACAAGTTTCACAGATAATGGACATCAATCACACGGCGGTGACTGAGGACTTTGCTTCAGATATTTCTAAGATATCTGTACTGATTTTAGGAGAAAGGAGAGTTTAAGATGGAAATGGAGATTTATCTTACAGAGAGATGTGTGAGGGAATTAATCTGTTTGACCAGAAACGTGCACGCTCCTTCAGATCTCAGCTTGCGACGGTACGCTTGGTCGAAGTAGAAACCGTTACCTGGTTGATGATATATCAGCGTCGGTATAGGATCCTTCCTTGACTCTTTCAGCGTCTCCGTTGAGAGCAACTGAAATCCTTAGAGAGTCGTGCGAGGTTATCCAAACAGAAGTTATAATCCCAAAACGTCTCTGCATCTGGATCCTTTAACTCTCTTCATGAGTTAGAACTCTGTTACACTCTTACACTTTAACTCCATCACTCTTCAGCACTCTAGCAGAACCTCTCCCAGCAGAACCGGGAAGTTGCCACATTTTAAATGAGTTGACTTCCGGGTCAATTTAGAGCTTTCTGATTCGTGGATGGACCAGAATAGAGGTGTGGTTTGTGACGTAAGATGTTATCAAAGTCAAGGGCAGAGAATGAGATTGTTTAACAGACAGAAAAGATTATTGGAGAAAGACCAGACTTCGTTGAGTCAAACTCCTATTATCTTCTGAAAAAGTTTAAACATGACATTTCTTCTCAGTTAACATTTTAGTTGACCGAGACTCGACCTTTAACATACTTACAAAACTTGCTCATTGCAGACAGAAAAATCAAGAAATGCATATTAACCTGATTTCTTCTTTGAATGAGGAATAAAAATCATTACTTACTGTTTATGTAAAATAAAAATGAGTAGTTCTCTTTAACCTGTAAGCATTGAGTGAACTAACACAATTTGATTATCAAACATTTGTAAAACAGTAATGATCATAGAGGATTGTCTTTTCTACTTGAGTAATTCAAGAAAGAAAGTCTCCAGATGGCTCAAACTGTATTTCTGGATACAGATCAATGAAATAACAGTCTCTGTCCATCTGATCAGATTTGAGGTCAGATCAGGTTCACTACATGAGTGAGTTTATTTAGGATAAAGTCCAGAACAATTTCAATTTCAGGAGAGTGATTTTATGTTTTACATGCCATAAAGGCAAAAGGGTGGAATGATATAAAAATATGTTTTATAAAAATATATTAAGTTGCCTTTATGCCTATTCAAACATATATATTTTGTGTGTGTTACTTTTCAGAATTAAATGTCTAAATTGCCATAAAAGGCAAGGGTGGAATGATATAGGAATGATTATTTTGATGCTTTTATGTCAATTAATACTTATACTCACTTTTGATGCAGCTTATCTGCCCAAAGTCAGGCCTGTGCTGCAGATGTGTTTTGGAGTAATTAAAGTTCTCTGGGGGATGTTCTAACCAGAAGACCTGGCCCAATCTTAAGGTTACGGTGACCCAGATTTTGAAGGACATGTTTTTATGAAGCCATCGCTCTGTTGCACAGACTGCTTTGATGATGGAAAAACAGATTTAATTAAATCTGTCCTCCTGGCAACCATCAAACTTGTTTTTCACTGCTCTCACGCAATCCGGTCAGGGAGAGGTATAAAGGAGGTGTGACAGGCAAGGGAATTTTGGAGGTCTGCCGTGGACTAACGCGCGTGAGTGCCCGGCGCAATTTTGATGTGATTCTTCTTTACCCGGGTCGAAAACGACTTCCCGGCCAGTGTCACGGTGAAAAGCTCTTTCATATCAATTTGTGTGTTAAGAGTGTACGAGTGTACATGTTTTTGCTTGGCTGTTTTCTGTGGCAGGTTAATAAATGACACTATTATTCCTAGCAGTAACAGTCTCTGTGTGATTTATTTCCTCTCGTATGAATCATCGGGGCCGACCGTTCACGAACCTTTGATAAAGAATTTCATAATACAGGTGGAGACGGTTAATATTTCTGAGATGGCAATAGGCAGACCGAGTGACATTGTTGATGTGTGAAGTGAAGGAGAGAGTGGTGTCGAGGATGACACCAAGACTCTTGACCTGAGGCGAGGGGGATAGCAGAGAGTTGTTAAGGGGGATGAGAAGATTTTCTGATTTTGATAGAGAGTTTTTGGTACCGACAAGAATGATTTCAGTTTTGTTACTGTTTAGTTGTAGCAAGTTGTTAGAAAACCAGTGATTTAGCTCATTGAGACAGTCGGTGAGGATGGAGGGTGGGTGGGTGGGTGGAGTTTGGTTTTGTTGACAAGTAGAGCTGTGTGTCATCAGCATAACAGTGAAAATGGACACCAAATTTACGGAAGATGTGACCTAGAGGAAGGAGGTAAATGATGAAGAGGAGGGGTCCGAGGACAGAGCCTTGGGGGACACCCGTGGAGACGGGGGAAGACTGGGAACGAAAGGATTTGAGTTGAATGAATTGAGTGCGGTCAGAGAGATATGATTTGAACCAGTCTAACGGAGTACCTGAGATGCCAATGGAGGTTAATCTGTTGAGGAGGATAGAATGACAGATTGTGTCGAAGGCAGAACTTAGATCCAGTAAAATGAGGATAGACAGAATAGCAGAGTCAGCAGCAAGAAGAAGATCATTAGTTATTTTTATTAGAGCTGTTTCGGTGCTATGGTGGGGGCGAAAACCAGATTGAAACTCTTCATAAATGTTATTGTTGGATAGGTGAGAGTGAAGTTGACTAGCAACGGCTTTTTCAAGAACTTTGGAAATAAAGGACAGATTAGAGATCGGACGAAGATTACTGAAGTTGGTAAAGTCAAGACCTGGTTTCTTGATGATGGGGGTGATGGCAGCAGATTTGAAAGGTGTGGGAACAATGCCAGAGGTTAGGGAGGAGTGGATGATGTTAGTGATGAAGGGGAGCAGAGACGGGAGATAGGATTTAACAAGAACTGTGGGAAATGGATCGAGCTGACAGGATGAGGACTTAGACTTGCTGATAATGTCAGCAATGTCATCAGCAGAGGGGAGGGAGAAGACAGAGAAGGGGAGGGAGGGAGAGAGGGGGAGTTCAACATCGATGCTGGGGGCGGTATTTGGTCCAAGGTGTTTATGAATTGAAAGAATCTTTTCATTGAAATAAGACATCAGAGAGTTGCAAAATTCTGTGGAAACCATGTGAGAGGGCAATGAGTTAGGAGATGAGACTGAACGGTTAAGGAGAGAGAACAAAGTCTTTGAATTGCCAACATTGGAATTGATGATGTCAGAGAAGTAGCTGGATTTGGCTTGAGAAATACTGTCTTTATACTGGATGATGTGGTTTGCATAGAGTTCCTTGTGAATTGAGAGACCGGATTTCTTATAGAGTCGCTCCAACCTCCAACTTTTTTCCGGTGACCCAGACCAATGTGACGGTTTCCTTCTTCAATGTGAGCTTGCATTCAGCGGAGCCCCCAGACTCTACTCCTCTGACAACGCTAAGATCACTGACTTTACTAGTCAGTTAAAGGGTAACGCACTCCGGTGGGCAACTTCTTTTCTCCGCCAGCATGATTTAAAGGTTGTCACTTTTAGTTCTTTACTTACCGAGTTTTGCAGGATATTCGACAGACTACTATCGGGTCCCAACGCGGAGAAACGTCTCCTGGGCTTACGTCAGGGCCGGCGACCAGTAGCCGAACACGCCCTCGAGTTCCGCATACTCGCGGCACAAACCGGATAGAACGAGAGGGCACTACAAGGAACTTTCTTAAATTCCTTATCGGATCCGTTAAAGGACCAGATCGCCGCAAGGGACGAGCCGTCCAACTTTGACGCTCTCATTAATCTGGCCATATCAATCGACGAGCATTTCCGCGAGCTGCGGCGGGAACGGGACTACAACTCCCAGCATGCCACCACTTCAGGTTTGGGTCCGTCACTCAGTGTTGTCCGTAGTAAAGGTTCGCACCCATCTTACAAATCTCAGAGTCATTCAACCCACGCGTCTCCCCCTTCACTCACTTTATCTGAACCCGAACCCATGCAGGTGGGACGCACCCATCTTACTCCCGACGTTAGACAGAGACGCAGAGAACAAGGATTACGTTTTTATTGTGGCCAAGATAGGCATCTTATTGCCGCCTGTCTGTTTCGGGGAAACGAGAACACCCACCAATAAAGAGGGAGATATTGGTGGGGACTTCTTCACTCTCCCCATTAAGTAGATTAACCATTGCAACGGTCATCCAGTGTAATCACAACCGCCTCCCCGTTTCTGCACTCATAGACTCCGGCGCTGAACAGAATTTAATTAGTCAAAGTCTTGTATCCAAATGTTCACTACCCACTGTAAAAATACCCACCGTTTCCATCGCGGGAATCACGGGCGACACCCTAGCCCAGGTTCAACACCACACCATTGACTTACACCTAATTACATCTGGCAACCACCATGAACACGTCAGTTTCTTTGTTTTTGATTCACCCCATGACCAAGTAATTTTAGGATACCCCTGGTTAAAGCTCAACAACCCTCACATTAATTGGGAGCTTGGCAGAATAGAGAAATGGAGCGGAAGATGTCTAAAACACTGTCTCCGCTCTGGAATCTCTAATACCATCAAACAAGAAACCAACATAGAACAAATTGATTTAACTTCCATTCCGTCTGATTATCACGATCTCTCTCCTGTTTTCAGTAAACAGAGAGCTTTGTCCTTGCCGCCGCACCGACCCAACGACTATGCTATAGATCTTTTTCCGGGGGCTTCCTTACCTGCCAGTCGTCTGTACAACCTCTCAGGCCCAGAGAGAGACTCCATGAAGGAGTACATTGAGGAATCAGTTGACTCCGGAATTATTCGTCCATCCACCTCCCCGGTTGGGGCCGGGTTCTTCTTTGTATCCAAAAAGGATAAAACCCTCCGTCCTTGCATCGATTACCGGGGTTTAAATAACATTACGGTCAAGAACAAGTATCCTCTTCCGCTTATTGACTCCATACATGAAAAGTTACAGTCGGCCACCATCTTTACTAAATTAGATTTACGTATCACATACCATTTGGTTCGTATAAAGAAGGGCTACGAATGGAAGACGGCCTTCCGAACCCCTTTGGGCCATTTCGAATACCTCGCCATGCCGTTTGGTCTCACTAACGCTCCTGCAGTATTCCAGGCACTAGTAAATGACGTACTCAGGGACTTTTTAGGGGAGTTCGTTTTTGTTTACCTCAACGATATCCTAATCTACTCTCGTGACAAGGAGGAACACATCAAAAGGGTCATAACGGTTCTTCAGCGGTTATACGAAAATCAATTATTCGTCAAAAGCGAGAAATGTGAGTTCCATGCCTCATCTGTATCTTTTCTGGGGTTTATTTTCGGGGAAGGACATTATCGTACCGACCCTGAGAAAATCAAAGCAGTAGTTGAATGGCCCGTTCCTGAGACTCGTAAACAGCTTCAACGCTTTCTAGGTTTTGCAAACTTCTACAGACGCTTTATCAGAGACTACAGCCAAATTGCCGCACCACTCTCTCAACTTACCTCCGTTAACAGAGCATTCAAATGGACTACTGACGCAGACACTGCCTTTAACAGATTGAAACAACTCTTCTCGACCTCACCCATCCTCTGCCATCCTGACCCCGAACGCCAGTTCATCCTGGAGGTGGACGCCTCCGATACTGGGGTAGGTGCCGTCCTATCTCAGAGATCCTCCAGAGACAATAAGGTACACCCCTGTGCTTTCTTTTCTCGGTGTCTGTCCCAAGCCAAGCATAATTACGATGTGGGAAATCGTGAATTACTAGCCGTCAAACTGGCCTTAGAAGAGTGGTGTCATTGGTTGGAGGGTACTGAGATCGCTTTCCTCATATGGACTGACCACAAGAACCTGACATAACTTAGAGATGCTAAGAGATTAACCCCCAGACAGGCACGGTGGTCTTTGTTTTTTAATCGTTTCCATTATATATTGACTTTTAGACCTGGTTCTAAGAATATCAAGCCGGATGCCCTGTCTCGACAATTCTCTCCCCCAGATGGTCCTGAACCCGAGGAACATATCGTCCCCTCAACATGCATCGTGGGGGCTCTCACATGGCCCATTGAATAGGAGATCCGCGATGCCCACAAGGAGGAGCCCGATCCCGGCCTGGGACCCCCCGGAACCCTGTTCGTCCCCTCTGCCATGAGGGCTAAGGTACTGGAGTGGGTTCACACTAACAAGCTTTCTTGTCATCTAGGAGTTACCCGCATGTTGTCCCTAACTAAGTCCCACTTCTGGTGGTTGACGCTTACCCAGGATGTTAAGGACTTTGTTGCTGCCTGTGCCACTTGCGCCCGCAATAAGACAGGTAATCAACCTCCAGCCGGACTCCTACAACCACTGCCCTCACCCAGCCGTCCTTGGTCCCACATATTGGTGGACTTTGTCACTGGACTTCCCCCGTCCGAAGGTAACACGGTCATCTTGACAGTCATTGACAGGTTTTCTAAATCAGCTCATTTCATTCCCTTAGTCAAGTTACCTTCTGCTCTCGAGACTGCACAGCTTTTAGTCCAACATGTTTTTCGAATCCACGGTATCCCCTCCGACATTGTTTCTGACCGTGGTCCCCAGTTTATTTCCCAGGTCTGGCGCTCGTTCTGTAAAACCCTAGGGGTATCTTCAAGTTTGACTTCGGGCTACCACCCGCAGTCTAACGGCCAGGCTGAGAGGTGTAACCAGGAACTTGAAAACACCCTTTGTTGTGTCGTGGAGAGCAATCCCTCAGCCTGGTCTCAACATCTGGTGTGGGTGGAGTATGCCCACAACGCCCACAGATCCACAGCCACAGGAATGTCCCCATTCGAAGCCTCTCTGGGTTACCTGCCCCCCCCCCCCCCCCGTTTCCTAGTCTTGAGACGGACATCACGGTGCCGTCTGTCCAGCACCACTTCCGGCGATGTCGACGCGTTTGGCTGCAAACGAGAGCAGCCCTCCTACACACTGCAGCTCAGAACAAAAGGTACGCCGACCGACACCGCTCCTCCGCTCCGTCTTACCAGGTGGGCCAAAAGGTTTGGCTTTCTACAAGAGACATTCAACTAAAGGACATTCCCAGAAAGATGGCTCCACGTTTCATTGGTCCATTCACCATCACAAGGATAATCAACCCCACAGCAGTCCGCCTTCAACTCCCCAGCTCAATGAGGATCCACCCCACATTCCACGTCTCTCAGGTAAAGCCAGTGTCCGAGAGCTCTCTGTGCCCGCCTACCAACCTCCCTCCACCCGCCCGACTGATAGACAACCATCCCGCCTTCACGGTTCATGCCATTTTAGATGTCAGACATCGAGGCAGGGGTTTCCAGTATCTCATGGACTGGGAGGGATACGGTCCCGAGGAGAGATCCTGGATTCCCCGCTCGTTCATCCTGGACCCGAGTCTGATCACAACTTTCTTCAGAGCGCACCCCGAAAAGCGCCTCAGGTCGCCTGGAGGCGATTCTTGAGGGGGGGGGGGGGGGGGTAATGTGAGAGTAGCTCTAGCTGCAGCTCCCAAGATGGCCGCTAATGACTTACACCTGGCGGTCATCTCCCTGATGAGCATCGACCTCTACTTAAGGCTGCAGTCAAGTCTACTCGATACTGGAGCATTGATTCCCTCCCGGTACTAGTGCTCCCAGCCTTTTGTATTCTGAAGTATTTTAGATACTTACCTTGTGCTTCTTGTGTCAGCAGTTCCTCGTTTTGCCGTGCCGTTCCAGTCCTGTTCTCTCGGTTCCTGTCTGGTCTCATGAAACCCTGCCCATGTGGATTTTGGATGCCCGTGCTCTGCTGCTGGGACTCATGTCTCTTGGAACTCCTGAACTCACTCCAGTACCAAGGAAACTGTAAGATAAGAAACAACAATATCAAATCCTACATTCCTGTGACTCTTACCTGCTCCCGACCTAAAGGACTCTTTCACCTCTTCCAGGAGTTCCAGTTCCAGGGCCTGTACATATTGTAAATACTTTTATCCACTGTAAATAAATATCACCTTTTTATAGCCTGAGTCTTGTGTCGTTCTGGGTCTCGTTACAACTGGGTTGCCCGCACATACAACACTGAGATGAAAAAATTCACCATCTTGTTTTGCAGTTGTTTTAATATTTAAAGTAAAAGTTCAGCTCTTTTCAAGAGGGGTTCTGTGGAAAAAGTTACGAACAAGTAATATCTTACCTGCTTCACATAGGCTTTAGAACAACCTCAGTTTGGAGAAACTGATAAATTAATAGTCTGAATGGGGCCAAGACCAGAAGAAGAATTTCTTTTTTAATAAATAAAAGTTAATTTTAAATGTAATGAAAAAAAAAGACCTTTATATTGCTGACACCTTTGCATGAAGTGGTTATTTATGAAGAATTGTCTGATTATTTGTAGAACATGTGGCACAGCCCGGAGTAATTCCTGCTGGAACAATAACTGTGTAGAACAAAACGGCTGGAGATAAAAAGATTTATACTTGAGAGAAAACTAATGACTCTTTCGCTGTCTGTAAGCAGTTTTTCTTGTTTCTACACCTTGATGTTTCCTCGGTCTTTGTTGACTGGATGATCGGGACCACCCAGGAGCCAACATGGGAGAAGCTGGTGGCAAGCGCCCGTAAGATGGCAGTGCAAGCTGTTGGGGCATCAGGTTCCTTGTCATGGGTGCCATGGTGTTCCTGGTCAACCTCTCCTCAGACCAAGTAACTTCACATGTTTGAAACACAAAAAGCTGCCTGATAGGGAACATCACAACTGACTGTCCTATGTACAAGTGTTGGGCATGCTACAACAGGAAAACCATCCCAGTGATACCTAAGGGATGTCAGATTAGAATTTATGTGGAAACCCCACTGCGTAACATGTATAAGAACGGTACATGTAAACCAGATGGAAAAAATGGAACAAAGTTTGACTTTACTGCCAATAACACAGAAGAGGGAAACATGCTTCATTGGCAGTTACCCAAATTGGAGTCTGGATGCCCTCAGTAGTCATGACTCAAGAAGAAATGGCCAAAATACTGCTAAAAGAAATAAACTGGCAGTTGAAGATGTGGGGTAACACTGAAGAAGTACTCCAAAACATAATCCAGGTGCTGAACTGGACCACGTGTACCCTGCAAACCATACATGCGCAGTTGCAGAAAGAACGCTTCCAGAGAATAGTGATCACCTCAAATCATCATGAGTGGAGGAAGCTGTGGAACATTTCTAGTACATATTGGGTAGTTATAAAACCTGAATTGACAAAGTGTACTGAATATATGTGTGAAGGTTATTGGGTTCAGTATCTTGTAAGTGACATAACTACAGTATGCAAGTATCATGTGTTACCTGTAGTAACTGTACAAGGATATTGGTTTTTAAGAATACAGGGTGAATGGTTTGAGCCACAGACAAATCTCACCTATGACGTGTAACTATGTGGGACGGCTGATAAAGGAGTGGTATGTATGCTGCAGACAGGTCATGTTAACCCATGTTTAACCAAAGACGAGGTATTGTGTGATTGGACTCATGAACCAGCTAGAGACATGCTATGGCAGATAGGCCCACATACTCTGTATATAGCTACGATTAAGGGTCATCCTCCATTACCTAAGGTGCCTTTCTCTGGATGTGTGTATGGTGTACATCTGTGGACTTGGAACAACCAGACTTATCAATTAACTAATTATAGTTCCACCACTCGACTAACAGAGGTACAGTGACAAACTTTGCACGTACCCTGGCGAGTCTCCCTAGACCGTTTCAAATGCACATTGAATGAGTCTACAGAGCTGAAACGAATGATTGAGTCGCATAAGTCAAACGTGTCTGATCTAACAGTGTCCACCTGCATTGCTCAAGGAAAGGTTTTACATGCGGCTAAGCTAATAGAACAAGCGTCGGCTCACCATTGGTGGGACATATTCACAGGGATGTCATCAATGGCGCAAAAATACGTAAGCCCTCCTTTGCTGATTTTGTTCATTTGTTTTGGTGTATTAACCATATGTAATCTGTACACTTGTTTTTATATTAGAAGGATTAAAAATAGAATCAATCAAAAAATTTATAACACAGCCCTGTAATGAAAATAGTATTAATAACAGAGGACCATTGGTTTGGGACAGAAAAAACCACCATGACAATCGACACCACAGTCCCAGAGGATATCATGATATTGAATTATTATGTTAGAAGTAGCAGCACGGTGGCGCAACTGGTAGAGCTGCTGCCTCTCAGCGAGCAGGTCCCTGGTTCAAATCCCGGTCCGGGGGCCTTTCTGGGTGGAGTTTGCATGTTCTCTCCGTGCATGTGTAGTATGACATATCCTGAGATATATTCATACATTAAACAAGTTCTTTCATTTTTCTGGACTGTATAACATGCGTGCATTGAATTTAATAAAAATGTTGACGTGAGACGTTAATTATCTTTGACTCACCACGACAGTGGGTCATTTATTAACAGAATCAAGTTTAACACATCACACATTTACATTAATTGGCAAGAATTGAAAATAACGACATAATTAATCAGCTTTACAACCAGGAAAACCATACGGCCATGATTTTCCGTTGCTTCACCACAGACATTTCTGAAAACATCTGGATTAATTTGCTAGCAGATAGGAGAGTTTAAAGATGGAAAGATGAAGTTTATCTACAGAGAGATGTGTGAGGGAATTTGTCTGTTTTAACCAGAACATGCACGCTCCTTCTTTTCCAGCTTGGGCCAACGGTACGCTTAGTTGAGATCGACTCTTTTACCTTGCAGATGATAGCTTCAGCGTCGGTGTAGAGCTCTCCTTTCAACTCTTTCAGCGTCTCCGTGAGAACAGCTCGAACCTCGAGAGTCGTGTGAGGTTATCCAAACAGAAGTTATAATTCCCAAAATCGTCTCTGGATCAGCTTGATTCTAATTCAGCAGCATCCTGAATTCCAGCGTTCTGCATTTTGGAACTCCCAAACTCTCTGCATTCTGAATTCCAAAAACTCCCTGAATTCCCAAAACTCCCTGTTTTAACTAGGAAGTGCCAACATTTAAATGGGCTCTACTTCCGGTTCATTTGAGAGCCTCGGATTGGTCGATGGACCCCAACAGAGGTGTGTTTTGTGATGTAAGGTGTTATTAAAAGTCAAGGAAAAGATTCAGATTGTTTAAGAACAGACAGAAAGATATCATGGAAAAAACCAGACTTCGTGGAGCCACCCACCAAGTATCTCGCTGTAAAAGTTAAACATGACATTTCTTTTCAGTAAACTTTCAGTTGACCGAAACTTGAATTTTGACACACTTACAAACTCTGCTCACTTCAAAGCAGACGATCAAGAAATTGAATCATTACTCTGTAACGTACTCTAACTTGATTTCACTTTGAATTGAGGATTAAAAATCATTCTTACTGTTTTAAGTAAATAAAAATGAGTAGTTCACTTCAACATGTAAACATTGTTTGAACTAACACAATTTGATTATCAAAACATTTGTAAAATAGTAATGATCATAGAGAATTGTCTTTTTCCACTTGATTAATTCAAGAAAGAAAGTCTCAGGATGGGTCAACCTGTATCTCTGGATGCAAATCAATGAAATGACAGTTTCTGACCATATGATCCTAAGGTCAAGTTTTGACATCAGGTCAAGTTCACTACACATGCGTGGGTTTTCTCCGGGTACTCCGGTTTCCTCCCACAGACCAAAAACATGCATGTTAGGCTGATTGGTAACTCTAAATTGTCCCTAGGTGTGAGTGAGAGAGTGAATGATTGTTTGTCTCGTTTGTCGCTATGTGTCCCTGTGATGGACTTGCGACCCGTCCAGGGTGTACCCCGCCCCTCGCACAGTGATTGCTGGACATGGGCACCAGCGAACCCCGTGACCCAAAATGGAATAAACGGGTAAAGAAAATGGATGGATGGATGGATGTTAGTAGTAATGTAATTAATCATATTTTTCAGGGTTTTAATTCCCGTTTGGAATTTTTAAATTTTATGTGTGAATCTGTCCAAGAATGGGTTGGCAGGCGATATCTTGAAGATTTTGATTTTGAAGGGAATAATTTTCAAAATAAGTCAGAAAACGAAAGGGTGGAATGAATAAAGAATTTAATAAAATGTTGTTTTTCTGACTATTTAACCTGTGATATAAAATGTTTTTGGTAAGGGAATAATTTTCAAAATTAGTCAGAAAACCAAAGGGTTGAATGAATAAAGAATTTAATAAAATGTTCTGATGCGTGCTAATCCAGGTAGAAAAATCCAAAAAAGTTCAATCTGGTCCTCTGGACATTCAAAAAAACAAAAAACAAAACAAAGCAAAAAAATATATATATGTATATAGAAACGTTTCGTCTCTCATCCAAGAGACTTACCCCTAGCAGGGAATGTTTGAAATACGAACAACACTCCCTACAAATTATGCTATCTACCAAAAACTTTTAATTCCATGACATAAAACGTTGGTTACGTACTGTAACCCCAGATTCTATGAGTATAGGCTTCGCCCTTTAAGAGCTATCGCTTAGTGGGTTAAGGGCGAAGCAGATGTGGTCCTCGCCTCACTGGGTCCATTCGAACACCATACGAAGCTGCAGCTTGCCCAAATTAGTCTTGACACTCAGCTCTCCATGTGCGTAATTGCTCGTTGTGTAATTATGTGTACCATGCACAGACGCATGCTGTGTATTTATGCGTTCTGAATGCATGAACGCCCCAGAAACTTTCAGCGGGGAAAGGAAGATGCTGAAAAGGAGCCATGAATCAACAGATTCATGGCTGAACAATATGAACAGATTAATAATAACAAGTGAGCTGATTATTAGTCAAATGAACTGATTGGTAACAATAGTCATGAACTGATTAATGACAATAGAACCAACATAACAGTCACAGCATGTGGCTGATAACATCTCACACTGAAATGCATGCAGTTAGATGTGAGTTTAAACGAGGTTCCCTGAAACAACAATATTCATTCTGTTAAAACACTATGGACAGAATGTGTCATGGAACGAGCCGTCACATCACGTAGATAGAAGCGAATAAATGAGCAGGGTGTTGACCACGTGGCCGCAGTGCAAATATCCTGCATTGTCATACCATTATGCAGAGCAGTCGAAGATGCGATACCTCTGGTCGAATGCGCCCGGAGGTTATCAAGAGGCTCTAAATCCGATGCTCTCTAGGCTTCAGAAATGGCATCACACAGCCAGTGTGACAGGCGCTGGGTGGATCAGAATCAGATTCAGATTAAACTTTATTGGAATTGCACCAAGGTACAACGCGAATATGTACGTACAGTCGTCCGAAAGATGGGCGGAGTGCGCAAAGCTGCAACTACAGGAGAGCGCGGCCATTTTATCCTTATCAGATAATAATCTTAGATATGAAAAGGGGGAGAAACATGAGGGTAGATAGTGGTATTACAAAAAAAGATCTTTCACATCTTGTCTATCAGGACACAATTTGAGACATCAAAAAATTCTACCAGCAAGCACAATTAAAACATGATTACAGGATAACAGGCGACCTGCAGATGCATCTCTATAATGCACAAACAAATGTTGAGTTTGACGCATTGCAGCAGTGCGCGTCAACGCCCATTACATACGTCAACGTATGTAACACGTCAACACCCGCACAGGACAGAGCAGATGGAAAGATGTTTCTTCTTCTGATTTTTTTTTTTTTTGGGGGGGGGACCCCTCCAACGATATCGCTCTTGATTTAAAAGAGCTTGTGATGTTTTAGGTGTAAAGCTGGATTCGCTCTTAGATCAGCTGAGCTGCCATCAGCCTGAATTCTAAGACATGACAGAGCGACAGAGAGGGCAGATAAATCACTCACCCTCTTAGCGGATGTTAAAGCCAACAGCAGGGCTGTTTTAAGAGACAAGAATTTAATTGGAACCTGATTCAGTGGCTCGAATGGAGCTTGATCAGGGCCCGCAGGACCAGCGTTAAATCCCACTGTGGAACAAGTGGGCATGAAAACAGGCCTGCATCTCTGTACACCTTTTTAAAAACGCTTCATCAACTGATGATTAAAAGCTGTTCTGTCCCCAAACCCTTCGTGACAGGAAGAGATAGCTGCAGCGTACGTTTTAATCGTGCTGAATGCCAGATTTATGTCCATCAGCTGCTGCAGAAAGGACAGCACGCTGCCTAGTGGACATGAGGTTGCCTCTACACCTTTCTCTGTACACCTTTTACAAAATGCTCCATCAGCTGATGATTAAAAGCTGTTCTGTCTCCGCAAAACCTTTGTGACAGGAAGAGAGGGCTGCAGCGTACGTTTAATGGTGCTGAACGCCAAATTTCTGTCCATCAGCTGCTGCAGAAAGACAGCACGCCACCTAGTGGACATGAGGTGGCCTCTACACCTTTCTCTGTACACCAGCGCTGAAAAGCTGTCCACTTTGATGTGTATAGCACTGTGGTGGATGCCACACGTGAATCCTGGATTGTGCGCACTACATCTTGCGGGAGACCCATCCTCTCTAAGTGGATCTGCTCAGTGGCCAGACCCACATGTGCTGGCCTATTTCTGGGTAACTCCTGATCGCTCCTCGCCCCTGGAGGAGAGCATCCTCCATTGACGGCAGTTTTCACGGGTGCCCCGATAACAGGCGTCGTAGAACCGGGAACCATGGTGCGTTTGCGCGCTCGGGAGCCACCAGGAGAACTGTCAATCCCTCCTCCTGAACTCGGTTCAGAAACCGTAATATCAGAGGAGGTGGGGGGAACGCGTAAAGAAGCGTTTTGAGCCATGGGCTGTGAGCAAACGCATCCACCCCCAGCGGTGGTTTGTCTCGCGGGCTCAGTGAAAACCATAGTTGACACTGAGCGTTTTCTCATGTCACAAACAGGTCCATGGCTGCTTGCCAAATTTCTGCCATGTCTGGGCCATCAGACCAAAGTGGAGGGTCCACTCCCCGTGACATGGACCGCCCCTGGACATCACATCTGCCCCTTGTTCAGAACACCGGGGATGTACACTGCTCTGATGGAGAGCAGATTTTGGTGTGTCCAACACAGTAGTTTTCTCGCATTTGGACTGAGCGCACCCCCCCCCCCCCCCCGCCAGTTTATGTAAGCAGCAGTAACCTTGTTGTCTGTTTGAATCAAAACGTCTTGATTCTACAACACAGGAGCAAAGTGTTGAATCACATTCAGAACCGTGCGACATTCCAGAACGTTTATATGAGCTGGTGTGAGAAAGGCCACAGCACCCCTACAGCTCGAGATAGGCATGTCACCCCCCAACCTGACAACGATGCGTCTGTGAAGACTGACACATGTGACATAGGTCTGCTGACGAGGACTCCCTCTGACAGAACCAGGGGGGTTCCCAGTGTCGGAGATCTGTTCTCACGGAAGAAGGAACAATGATCATCCCGTCTCTTTTGTCTCACCAGATCCATGCAGAGACGAGCAAACCAGCTCTGGAGGCGTCTCATGTGTAGTAAACCCAGCGGGGCCACTGTGTGAGCTGACAACATCGTTCCTAACAGCTTCATGATGGAAAATAGCTGTTACTACTCTGCCCGGTCTTACATGGCAGAGCTTGATTCTTAGAGAGTCAATTCTCGTCTGTGAAAAACGAATAAACGAGCCCTCATGGTGGTCGAGTTTAGCCCCACTCCCAGGTAGCAATCGTTTGGGCCGGGAGAATCGAGCTTTTCCCAATTTTATGGCGAAGCCCAGAATTAGTAGGTGTGACATCCACACCTGAGCCTGTGCTGACATGTGAAGCGGTCTGCCCACGATCGCCTTGTTGAAAAACTGACAGGTCCAAATCAGTCTCATTCCTCTGGTCCGTTTGGAACCAGGAAGTAACATGAGTAAAAAACCTGTGTTTTCCTCTCCGTTGGGAACCCCTGGACTTCTGCCTTTAGGGATGAGACCTGGTCTGGTGATGACAGGACCGTCTCTAAAAACTCCTCCGAACAGAGGGGGTCGGGCTGCAAATTACAATGTGTAACCCCTGCTATCAGCTTGGCCATCCATCTGTCTAGCAAGCAAGCTCGTAGCCACTCCGGGTAACGTTCGTGGAGTGGGTGCGCGTTTAGGTGGTGCGTCATGTTTCTATGAACGTCAGCCAGTCTACCGCCCCAATCGTCGTCATGTGCCACTGGAGTGTGTTCCACGTGACCCAAGGCGAGGCTTCCTAGAAAAGGGCTCTGAGCGCACCTCTGTGCTGCGCTCGGGCTACGAGTTCACATTCATGTCTATGTGGACCGGCGTATGTTGAGGAGAGGCGTATGAAGACTGTTGGCACCGTGGGAGCGCGCATTTGACACCACTGCGGTGAGACGCGTGTCACTCCTGCCGAGAGCGAGGTCCTTCACTGGGCCCGCTCTGCGGTCTCACATTTATGCTGACGTGAGCAGGTGAACGCTGAGAAGCGGTGAGCGCGTCTTCATCAACGCCTTGCCGCTTGAGTGAAGGCTGCAAGCGCCGCAGAAGCACGCGTTTGCTTCGGTGAGGCGCGTTCCGCGCTTGCTGAGAGCAAGGTCTCTCACCAGACCCGTCCTGAGGTCTCACATTTATACTGATGCGAGCCGGTGAATGCTGGGGAGCTGTGTGCGCGCCTTAATCAATGCAGCGCTGTTTGGGTGAAGGCTACTTGCGTCGTGGAAGCGTGCGTTTGACACCGCTTCGATGAGGAGTGTGCAGCTCGGGCTGAAAACGAGTTATTCCACTGAACTCGTTGTGCAGACCACATTCGCTCAGCTGTCTTCAAACAGTTTGAACCCATTTCACTCCCATTTCTGAACAAAGTCATTGGTCAGATGAAACCCTCCGGTTCTCCCGCAGACCCCATTCCTGCATCGTTTTTCAAACAAGTTCTACCCACGATTGGACCCTCTGTTCTTACTATTATAAATAGTAGTATTGTGACAAGTGTGGTTCCCGATGTTTTCAAACATGCAGTAGTTCATCCTTTAATTAAGAAACCTGGACTTGACCCTTCGACTTGCTCAAATTTCAGACCAATCTCAAAACTTCCCTTCCTGTCCAAAATCCTGGAGAAAATAGTTTTCATTCAATTAAACAAGTTTTTGAATGAGAACAGAATCTTCGAAAATTTTCAATCTGGTTTTAAGCAACTCCACAGCACTGAAACAGCATTAGTAAGGGTTTGTAACGACATTATGATCTCAAACGATTCTGGTCAATTTGTGGTACTTGTGTTCCTGGACCTTACTGCTGCTTTTGATACTGTTGACCACAGTATCCTTACAGATCCTTCTCAAAAAATTAGCATATTGTGATAAAGGTCATTATTTTCCATAATGTAATAATAAAATTAAACTTTCATATATTTCAGATTCATTGCACACCAACTGAAATATTTCAGGTCTTTAATTGCTTTAATACTGATGATTATGGCATACAGCTCATGAAAACCCAAAATGCCTGTCCCAAAATATTAGCATATTTCATCCCACCAATGAAAGACAAGTGTTTTTAATACAAAAAACGCCAACCTTCAAATAATCATGTTCAGTTATGCATTCAATACTTGGTCGGGAATCCTTTTGCATGAATGACTGCTTCAATGCGGTGTGGCATGGAGGCAATCAGCCTGTGGCACTGCTGAGGTATTATGGAGGCCCAGGATGCTTCGATAGTGGCCTTAAGCTCATCCAGAGTGTTGGGTCTTGCGTCTCTCAACTTTCTCTTCACAATATCCCACAGGTTCTCTATGGGGTTCAGGTCAGGAGAGTTGGCAGGCCAATTGAGCGCAGTAATACCATGGTCAGTAAACCATTTACCAGTGGTTTTGGCACTGTGAGCAGGTGTCAGGTCGTGCTGAAAAATGAAATCTTCATCTCCATGAAGCTTTTCAGCAGATGGAAGCATGAAGTGCTCCAAAATCTCCTGATAGCTAGCTGCATTGACCCTGCCCTTGATAAAACACAGTGGACCAACACCAGCCGCTGACATGGCACCCCAGACCATCACTGACTGTGGGTGCTTCACACTGGACTTCTGGCATTTTGGCATTTCCTTCTCCCCAGTCTTCCTCCAGGCTCTCGCACCTTGATTTCCGAATGACATGTAAAATTTGCTTTCATCCGAAAAAAAGTACTTTGGACCACTGAGCAACAGTCCAGCGCTGCTTCTCTGTAGCCCAGGTAAGGCGCTTCTGCCACTGTTTCGGCAGTCTTACCCATGATTGTGGTTTTGAGTAATGAACAAGGCTGGGAGTTTTTAAAATCCTCAGGAATCTTTTGCAGGTGTTTAGAGTTACGTCGTTGATTCAGATGGTTAGGTTAATAGCTTGTTTAGAGAACCTTTTTATCCATCCATCCATCCATCCATTTTCTTCCGCTTATCCGGGGTCGGGTCGGGGGGGTAGCAGCCTAAGTAGGGAGGCCCAGACTTCCCTCTCCACAGCCACGTGGGCCAGCTCTTCCGGGGGAATCCCAAGGCGTTCCCAGGCCAGCCGAGAAACATAGTCCCTCCAGCGTGTCCTGGGTCTTCCTCTGGGCCTCCTTCCGGTGGGACGTGTCCGGAACACCTCACCAGGGAGGCGTCCAGAAGGTCTCCTAAACAGATGCCCAAGCCACCTGAACTGGCTCCTCTCGACGTGGAGAAGCAGCAGCTCTACTCTGAGTCTCCCCCAGATGATCAAGCTTCTCACCCTATCTGTAAGGAAGAGCCCAGACACCCTGTGGAGAAAACTCATTTCGGCCACTTGTATCCGAAATCTCATTCTTTCGGTCACAACCAAAAGCTCGTGACCATAGATGAGGGTAGGAACGTAGATCGATTGGTAAATTGAGAGCTTCGCCTTTTGACTCAGCTCTCTCTTCACCACGACAGACCTGTACAGCGCCTGCTTCACTGCTGACGTTGCACCTATCCGCCTATCGATCTCACGCTCCATTTTTCCCTCATTCGTGAACAAGACCCAAAGATACTTAAACTCCTCCACTTGGGGTAGGACATCCTCCCTGACCCAGAGAGGGCACTCTACCCTTTTCCGGCTCAAGACCATGGCCTCAGATTT
The DNA here is from genome assembly GCF_014905685.2 of Nematolebias whitei. NCBI lineage: Eukaryota > Metazoa > Chordata > Actinopteri > Cyprinodontiformes > Rivulidae > Nematolebias > Nematolebias whitei. The sequence goes on along the minus strand of NC_056507.1, from coordinate 50,105,944 downwards.
GGAGGAACTGATCTTTATCCCGGCCACGTCGCATTCGGCTGCGAACCGCTCCAGCGAAAGTTGTAGATCATGATCTGATGAAGCCAATAAGACCACATCATCTGCAAAAGCAGAGAAGCAATCCTAAGGCCACCAAAACAGGTCCCCTCAACACCTTGGCTGCACCTAGAAATTCTGTCCATAAAAGTTATGAACAGAATCGGTGACAAAGGGCAACCTTGGCGGAGTCCAACTCTCGACGGGAACAAGCCCGACTTACTGCCGGCGATGCAGACCAGGCTCTGACACCGGTCATACAGGGACCTAACAGCCCATATCAAAGGGCCCGGTACCCCATACTCCCAGAGTCCCGTCCACAGGGTTCCCCGAGGGACGAGGTCGAACGCCTTCTCCAAGTCCACAAAGCACATGTAGACCGGTTGGGCAAACTCCCATGCACCCTCCAGGACCCTGCTGAGAGTGTAGAGCTGGTCCAGTGTTCCATGGCCAGGATGAAAACCACACTGCTCCTCCTGAATCCGAGGTTCGACTATCCGACGGACCCTCCTCTCTAGAACCCCCGAGTAGACCTTACCAGGGAGGCTTAAGAGCGTGATTCCCCTGTAGTTGGAACACACTCTACGGTCCCCCTTTTTGAATAGGGGGACCACCACCCCGGTCTGCCAATCCAGGGGAACTTCCCCCAATGTCCACGTAATATTGCAGAGTCATGTAAGCAAACACAACCCTACAACATCCAGAGCCTTAAGGAACTCTGGGCAAATCTCATCCACCCCTGGGGCCCTGCCACTGAGAAGCTTTTTAACAACCTCGGTGACCTCAGGACCAGAGATTGGAGGGCCTGACCCAGAGTCCCCAGGCTCCGCTTCCTCAGTGGAAGACGTGCCGGTGGGATTGAAGAGGTCTTCAAAGTATTCTGCCCACCAACCCACAACATCCCGAGTTGAGGTCAGTAGCACACCACTCCCACTATAAATAGTGTTGGTGGTGTACCACTTTGCCCCCCTGAGACGCCGGATGGTGGACCAGAATTGCCTCAAAGCCATGCGGAAGTCATTCTCCATGGCCTCTCCAAACTCCTCCCATGCCCGAGTTTTTGCCTCAGCGACCACCCGAGCCGCATGCCACTTGGACTGCCGGTACCCATCAGCTGCTTCCAGGGTCCCACAGGCCAAAAAGTCCCGATGGGACTCCTTCTTCAGCCTGACAGCATCTCTCACCGACGGTGTCCACCATCGGGTTCGAGGGTTGCCACCGCAACAGGCACCGACAACCTTGTGGCCGCAGCTCCGGTAAGCCGCCTCGACAATAGAGGCACAAAACATGGTCCACTCGGACTCAATGTCTCCCACCTCCCTCGAAACATGTTCAAAGTTCTCCCGGAGGTGGGAGTTAAAACTCCATCTCACAGGAGACTCTGCCAGACATTCCCAGCAAACCCTCACAATACGTTTGGGTCTGCCAGGTCTGACCGGCGTCCTCCCCCACCATCAGAGCCAACTCACCACCAGGTAGTGATCAGTGGACAGCTCCGCCCCTCTCTTCACCCGAGTGTCCAAGACATGCGGCCGCAGATCAGATGAGGCAATGACTAAGTCGATCATCGAACTGCGGCCTAGGGTGTCCTGGTGCCAAGAGCACATATGGACACACTTATGCCTGAAGAAGGTGTTCGTTATTGACAATCCATGACGAGCACAGAAGTCCAACAATAGAACACCACTCCGGTTCAGATCGGGGGGCCATTCCTCCCAGCCACACCCCTCCAGGTCTCACTGTCATTGCCCACATGAGCATTGAAGTCCCCCTGCAGAACAAGGGAGTCCCCAGGAGGTGCACTTTCCAATACCCCCCTCCAAGGACTCCAGAAAGGGTAGATAATCTGAACTGCTGTTTGGTGCATAAGCACAAACGACAGTCAGAACCCATCCCCCAACACGTAGGCGGAGGGAGGCCACCCTCTCATTTACCTGGGTGAACCCCAACACACAGGCACCAAGTTGGGGGGCAATAAGTATGCCCACTCCGGCGTCTCTCACCAGGGGCAACTCCAGAGTGGAAGAGTATCCAGCCCCTCTCAAGGAAACTGGTTCCAGAGCCAGAGCCATGCGTAGAGGTGAGTCAGACTATTTCTAGCCAGAACCTCTCAGCCTCACACACCAGCTCAGGCTCCTTCCCCACCAGTGAGGTGACATTCCACGTCCCAATAGCCAGCTTCTGTAGCCGTGGATCAGACCGCCAGGGTCCCCGCCCTCGGCCACCACCCATCCCACATTGCACCCAACCCCTTTGGCCCCTCCCACAGGTGGTGAGCCCATGGGAAGGGAGACCCACGTCTCCTCTTTGGGCTGTGCCCGGCCGAGCTCCATGGGTAAAAGCCCGGCCACCAGGCGCTCGCCCGTGTGCCCCACCTCCAGGTCTGGCTCCAGAGTGGTTCCGCTCATACCTGAGTGGCAGGAGTTTCTGTGTCAAGGTTGGTAATAATGTATCCGCCTCATTACCTCTTTCTTGCGGGGTCCCACAGGGTTAAATTCTTGGACCCCTTCTGTTCTCACTTTATTTGCTCCCACTGGGGTCCATCCTGAGGAAACATCGTCTTTCATTCCATTGCTATGCTGATGACTGCCAGATCTACCTGCCTGTGAAACCAGCAAGTGTTTGCTCCATTCACCCTCTGTTAAAATGTCTGCATGACATTAAAGCCTGGATGGCTTCAAATTTCTTAAGCTTTAACAATGACAAGACTGAAGTCATTGATTTTAGCCCTAGCTCACCTGCCACCACTGATCCTGTCAACCTGGACTCTCTTCAGCCATATCTGAAGCAGTCTGGAAAAAAATCTCGGGATGGTTTTAGACTCTGATTTCAAGTTTGACAAACAACTCTGTTCTGCAGAAAAGCTTATTCCAACTAAAACGGGTAGCTAAGCTCAAGCCAGTATTGTCCAGACCTAACCTTGAGAAACTAGTCCACGCCTTTGTCACGATCCGGTTGGACTATTGCAACGCACTGTATGCTGGGATCAGCCAGGCCTCCATCTCACGTTTTCAGCTCGTCCAGAATGCTGCTGCTCGGCTTTTAACCGGAACTCGTAGGTCTGAACATATTACTCCAGTTCTGTCCTCCCTTCACTGGCTCCCTGTTCGTACGAGGATAGTTTTTAAAATTCTTCTGTTGACCTTCAAATGCCTAAATGGCCTCGCACCCCTTTACCTCTCTGAGCTTCTGGAACCTTACGTTCCCTCTCGGGCCCTGCGATCATCCAATCAGCTGCTTTTGGCTGTTCCAAAAACAAGACTGAAGCTCAGAGGAGATGGGGCTTTTTCATTCATGGGCCCCAAACTCTGGAACAACCTGCCCCCCAACATCAGGCAGGCCACCTCCCTTCCTCACTTCAAATCCCTACTAAAAACACATCTGTTCTCTCAGGCATTTCATACAGTGCAAATTGATCTAGTGTTTTTTTAATCTGCGACCCTATGTTTTAAATGCTTTTTATTAATTCTTCAGTTATTATCATTACTAGTGTATTGTATATATATATATATATATATATATATATATATATGTTTATATATTTTTCTCTTTTATTTACTCATTTATTGTTGTTGTTGTTGTTGTTAAGCACTTTGATAACAGGTTCTGTTTTAAATGTGCTCTATAAATAAAGTTGACTTGACTTGACTGTTGTGTCATGCGAGCGTCTTGCCTTGTTTTGGAGCAACGGTGATTTTGAAAAAACTTTTTTAAAGGCCACCGGCTCATTTCGTGTGGAGGATGTGTGAAAGAGCCGCTGTCAGGTCATCTGACCTGACAGACTGGCTAAAAATAGACACTTTCATCATTAAATGATGTTTTGTTCCAAAAGCTCGTGTCATCTTCACACACATCCTCCGCAAACCATCATTTTGAGTCATCTCCCCCTGAGCTCTGCGGTTTGTTGTCCTAGGGCACTGCCTGTGGGCGATCTCAGGGAAATGCTGAACCTCCGGATGCTGGGGATGTCTGACGGGCGGGGCTGGCGTAGCGGAGCGGGGAGACGCTGTGCAGCCGTGGAACGTCTTGAAAATGGTCCCTCGTTGATGGGGGCCCTCCAACAAAAAACTTTCTGCAGCTCCTCCGAGAGGAAGGTGGAGTGACGGGCCAAGTGGACCTCTGGAAAACCTCATCCTCCGGCTGAGATGCGAGACCGGCAGACAACAAAGAGGCGCACAGGTTGAGAATGACGTCAGCTGCCTTGCAGAGGGAGCGCAACGTGTCCTCCAGCCTCTTGAACGTTGTACGCCAGCAGCGTAACGTATTGTTCGGCGGCGGCCACCTGGAACGCACACTGGTGAGCTCGGTTGGAGAGCAATGTCACCGTCTGGTTATGCTTACCCGGAGGCGCAGGACACTGGTCCAACCTGGACATCTTTGCTCCGAAAGCCTCCGCCAGGCTCGGCTCCAGGGGGGCACCAAAAGAATTTCCGCTCTGTGAAACCCCTCCACTCTGGTGATGGGCGCGAATGTGGGAACCGGCGCCCTTATTCTACCAGGAACCGGCTGCGGCCTCGTGCCAGTAGGACGTCACTGCTGGGAAACGAGGCCAGATGGGATCAGGACGGCGAGCCGGAATGGAGCCCAGAAACCTTCCCGCTAGATCATCCGATCTGGGCAGGGGAAGGAGAGGGACGAAAGAAGTCCCTTCATGTCAGCCGCCTCCTGGATTATGCCGGGCAGCTCCAGAGGAGGGCACCAATGGCTGTGAGTGGTGTGGTCGCCAATGCAAAACAAGGTCCGGAGGGGGGGTGAGCATTCGCCGCTCAGCCCCCCTCGTACCGACACTACGCTCTCCAGGAGGGAATGAGCAGCGGGGGCTGCTGCTGATGTCGCCTGTCCTGGAGGAACCATCCGATTCGCTCCGAGACTTAACGATAAAAGGAAAATTACAAGATGGCGTCATCCAGCATGTAGCAACCTGCCACTGAGAATACTCCTCGGCGCTTACCTTGAAACAAGACTGCTTGTCTGCTTCTCCTCAGGGAGGAAAACTCACCGGAACGACAGGAGGTTGACGTGGCGGGGCCACAGGCAGTCTTAACAAGGTTGGTCAAGCTAGACAACTTTCCTTCTTTGTTCTTCTGACAGTGCTATTAGCTTGCTGAAGAAAAATGGGAGCAGATTACCCGCTCTTAACGTAATTTATATGGACCGGGTGGGGCCCACACAGTAGGTGGGTATCGACTAAATTTTTCAGTGCAATGCTTCGCATGACGGGATAAACCCACTAAGCGACAGCTCTTAAAGGGCTACGCCTATACGAAATAGAACAGTGAAACATTACCATGCGAATACATAAAACAAAAAACCTGAAGTTTTAGATTTTAACCTGTTCTCTTCAAGAGTACTGAAAATAACAAAAGACATTATAATAATAATAATAAATCATTTTACACTTTACAGTAAGAACAAAGATGAACAGGAATAAATTACATAAAGAATAAAAAATACATACCGAATATAAAATGCATAAAGAATATAAAATACATTCAGCAAAGTTAAGGATAAGCGAGTCTAAAGAGATGTGTTTTCAGATCAGTTTTGAATATAGAAAGAGAGGTGGTGTTTCTTGAGTCAGGGGGTAGAGATTTCCAGAGACGAGGAGCAGAGCAGGTGAAGGCCCTGCTCCCCATGGTGGAGAGGCGGGCAGAGGGTACATGGAGGTGTAGTGAAGAGAAGGATCTGAGAGAGCGAGAGGGGATGGAGATGTCTAAGAGGTCAGATAGGTACGGAGGGGCAAGGTTGTGGATAGCTTTGAAAGTGAGAAGAAGAATTTTGAAGACGATGCGTGATTTAACCGGGAGCCAGTGGAGCTGCTGCAGGACAGGAGTGATGTGGTTATAGGAGGAGGTTTGAGTTATGACACGGGCAGCTGAGTTCTGGACCAATTGCAGCTTCTGGAGAGATTTGTTGGGGAGGCCATAAAGAAGGGAGTTGCAGTAGTCAATCCGAGAAGTCACAAGACTGTGAACAAGGATGGCTGTGGAGCGGGGTGTGAGAGAAGGACGGAGACGGTTAATATTTCGGAGATGGAAATAGGCAGACCGAGTGACATTGTTGATGTGTGAAGTGAAGGAGAGAGTGGTGTCGAAGATGACACCAAGACTCTTGACCTGAGGGGAGGGGATAGCAGAGAGTTGTTAAGGGGGATGAGAAGATTTTCTGATTTTGAAAGAGAGTTTTTGGTACCGACAAGAATGATTTCTGTTTTGTTACTGTTTAGTTGTAGGAAATTGTTAGAAAACCAGTGATTTAGCTCATTGAGACAGTCGGTGAGGATGGAGGGTGGGTGGGTGGAGTTTGGTTTTGTTGACAAGTAGAGCTGTGTGTCATCAGCATAACAGTGAAAATGGACAACAAATTTACGGAAGATGTGACCTAGAGGAAGGAGGTAAATGATGAAGAGGAGGGGTCCGAGGACAGAGCCTTGGGGGACACCCGTGGAGACGGGGGATGACTGGGAACGAAAGGATTTGAGCTGAATGAATTGAGTGTGGTCAGAGAGATATGATTTGAACCAGTCTAACGGAGTACCTGAGATGCCAATGGAGGTTAGTCTGTTGAGGCGGATAGAATGACAGATTGTGTTGAAGGCAGAACTTAGATCCAGTAAAATGAGGATAGACAGAAGAGCAGAGTCAGCAGCAAGAAGAAGGTCATCAGTAATTTTTATTAGAGCTGTTTCGGTGCTATGGTGGGGGCGAAAACCAGATTGAAACTCTTCATAAATGTTATTGTTGGATAGGTGAGAGTGAATTTGACAAGCAACGGCTTTTTCAAGAACTTTGGAAATAAAGGGCAGATTAGAGATTGTACAAAGATTACTGAAGTTGGTAAAGTCAAGACCTGGTTTCTTGATGATGGGGGTGATGGACACAGATTTGAAAGCTGTGGGAACAATGCCAGAGGTTAGGGAGGAGTGGATGATGTTAGTGATGATGGGGAGCAGAGACGGGAGACAGGAATTAACAATAACTGTGGGAAATGGATCGAGCTGACAGGATGAGGACTTAGACTTGCTGATAATATCAGCAATGCCATCAGCAGAGGGGAGGGAGAAGACAGAGAAGGGGAGGGAGGGAGGG
>NC_056507.1:50098356-50098720 GCF_014905685.2 Nematolebias whitei | reverse complement strand
GAGGGGGGAGTTCAACATAGATGCTGGGGGAGGCATTAGGTCCAAGGTGTTTATGAATTGAAAGAATCTTTTCATTGAAATAAGACATCAGAGAGTTGCAAAATTCTGTGGAAACCATGTGAGAGGGTAATGAGTTAGGAGATGAGACTGAGCGGTTAAGGAGAGAGAACAAAATCTTTGAATTGCCAACATTGGAACTGATGATGTCAGTGAAGTAGCTGGATTTGGCTTGAGAAATACTGCTCTTATACTGGATGACGTGGTTCGCATAGAGTTCCTTGTGAATTGAGAGACCGGATTTCTTATAGAGTCGTTCCAACCTCCGACCTTTGGATTTCAGAGAACGGAGTTCTGGAGTGAACCA
>NC_056507.1:50096661-50098256 GCF_014905685.2 Nematolebias whitei | reverse complement strand
AACCTCCGACCTTTGGATTTCAGAGAACGGAGTTCTGGAGTGAACCAGGGTGCAGAGTTGGAGAAGGAGACAGACCGGGTTTTCAGAGGAGCGACAGAGTTCAGGATGTTGGTGAGGCTGTTATTGTAGAATGTGACAAGGTCATCTGGGTTAAAGGAATTGAAGGTGAAGAAGGTATTATTAATATGAGACAAAAGAATGTCATGGTTGATATTCTTAATATTACGGAAGGAAAGAGTGCATTGAGGTTTCTCTGAAGAAAATTTAAGATTGACACTGAATGAGATCATGAGGTGATCAGTAAATGGAGGTTCATCAGAAGAACAACTGAGAGGAGAGAGTCCAGAGCAGCATAATAAGTCCAAAGTGTGGCCCTTTATTTGGGTTGGAAAGTTAATGAGCTGCTGGAAGCCACAGCTGTCGAGGCAGGATGTGAAGTCTCTGGTGAGGGGGTCGTTGTCTTCATCCATATGAATGTTGAAGTCTCCAAGCAGAATAATGGTTGGTGAAAGAGCTGAGAGATGGGCGATTAGAGCAGCAAAGTCATTTATAAAGAGTTGTTGATTTTGGGCGGACGGTAGAAAGTGGCACCAATGGTGGGGGTAGGGCCGGAGAGTAGACACACAGTGTGCTCAACGGAGGGAGAGGGAGGTGTGTGAACCAGCGTGACCTTCCAGTTTTCGCGGTGAATTATCGCGAGACCTCCTCCGCGGCTGGACTTGCGGGATTTGGTGATGTAAACAAACCCCAGTGGGGTAGATTAATTCAGATGGAAAAAGTCATTTTGTTGTTGCCACGTTTCTGTTAGACAAATAAAATCTAGCTTACGGTCAGATATTAGGTCTTGAATAAGCTGACCTTTGCCAGTGAGTGAGCGAACGTTCAGAAGGCCAAACTTTACGGAGGAGGAGTTGGTAGCGACCGGAGCATTAGCCGACCGAGCTAGGCTAGCTAACATGCTATTACTGTTAGCAGCCCGAGTATTGCGGCGTGTAGAATGGTGAGAGTCAGACCAGATGGAGTTTATGGGGTTAGACTTGTCAGCGTGGAGTCTACGGCGGGAGCCACGGTGAATGTATCTCCGGCGAGGATGGAAGGCTATGTCCTGAAGAGGGAGCACAGGTGGCACGGCTGGTAGGAAACGAAGGCGAAGGAGCTCGACTGCTGAGTAATGGAGAAGACCGGACGCCGGGTGGTGGTGGATGAGCAGCTGGAGAGTCCAAAGCAGAGCAGGCAGCAGGTAAATCCTAATCAACCACATGGCTGATATTGAGACGGATCAGAGACTTGGTGTAGTGGAAAAGGCAGGAAGGACTGAAAAAAAACTTTCAATAGCTTTCAACACAAGATGATCTGTGATTTGATCTTGTATGCTCTACACTGGTTTGTCGTCATTATCTGCATCGTTTTTTGTCTATATTCTGATTTACCTCATTTTGTATTTTGCTTTGTGTGTTACCTGTTGTTTTGTCTGTACAGGTCCTTCTCAAAAAATTAGCATATTGTGATAAAGGTCAATATTTTCCATAATGTAATGTAGTGATGTAGGGTTAGGTTAGCTTCAGTTAGCTTAGGAGCTCCACTACAATCAATAT
>NC_056507.1:50094087-50096561 GCF_014905685.2 Nematolebias whitei | reverse complement strand
ACCAAAATAAGCCTGGAAGATTCTTTTGTAATAAACCTTTGGATGTTCATGCTTCCCTTGCGTGACCTTGTCTGCAGCTGGGAAGCCACCAGGTCCCGTGCAGGGGTTGTATTCTCTGATCAAAGCTTCACACAGAAGGTTGTAATCCCTTCTCGTGGCATCAGGTTGACGCTCGATAAAGGTGAACACCTCTCTGTCCGAAGTGAGCCTTATCAGACTGATTCTATCTTCAACAGTAGCATTAGGATAACCACTCAGTCTGAAATCAAGATCATTCAGATACGCCTTCGTACCAGTGGACCCCATAGGCCCAGGAATAAAGCGTTGAACATATTTTGAGATTTTTTTGAAGTTCGTCCATCGAAAGAGGAGCTCTCGACGGTCTCTCTTGCCAGCTTGGTAGAGGAGACCTGGACAGGTCTGTCCCTGCTCCTATAGGTAAGGGTGGAGATGCTTGCGATGGAGGGAGATTTGGGTCTGAAGCCCAGTGTGTCCCCACATTCTGTCCACGCCTCTCACTATTTTTCCTTTCTGCATGGCTAAGTTGTATTTTAAGCACGTCTATCTCAGCTCTGCACTAGTACAATTGTGACACTGTTTCCTCGTACTCCTTATTTAATGAAGAGTATGTTATGGAAACCTGTTCTTTGACTTTCCTGGCTTCAGTAAGTGATGCTGAAAGTGACTGTACTTGCTTGTTCAGTGAATCAATTTCTGCACGTGCGTCCTGCTGTAACTGAGAGTATTTCAAGGAAATCTCCAGAGTCGCCTCTCTTTCCGCACTTGTGGTTCGCTTCAATCGAGTCATCTGTTCCAGATGTTCCTTAGTGTGGACGTTGTGTTCATTTTGAAACTGAAGGAAGCGTCCTTCAAGGTCCTGAAACATCTGGATTTTCTCTGCATATTTTTTTGTCAGCACGTCATTTCGTTCAACCTCTTGGTCCAATCTGTCTTTGAGCAGCACAGAAAGTTTTGCTAACCATTCAAGGCTCTGCTTTTTATTCTCTTTTACCGTGGCTCCTTCTGCTAAACTTCTCAGCTCTTCATCTTTTTGAGTTTCATCCATCCCTTCTAATGTTGTACCAATTACTGGGTCTGTTAAAATATATAAAGCTCCCTGAATTATGTCAACTTGTTGACTGTCCTCGTCTGACTGGTGGGAGTCTGAAGGGTCAACGTTTCCCTCTGTGTCTTCCATTATCTTTTATTTTTTTTTAAATAAATAAACAGGAAGATGTCGTGTTTTAGGTCGTAAAAATAAATCAGAAAAGTTTCCTTTTTCTGTTATATTTACTTTTATTTAGTGTTTTAGCAATTAAACGTGTATTTTCTTTTCAGCAAATGAGTAAACTGATCAGCTCTGTGATTATTCTGTGACTGTATCTCTAAAAAGTTGTGAATTATTAATTTAGCACCTCCTTCAGGATTTATCATTAAATGAAAAATTTTCTAGTAAACGCCTCCCTGGGCATAAGTACTTTAATCACTTTTTATATGTAAGACAGCAGCATAAACCACGCTTGAGCACCGTTTTATTAATTCAAAAATGCTTTTTAAAGAATAATAAAGACGTTCAATTTCACCAAAAATCCTAAAAACAAAATTAAACTGTCATATCGAGTTTCTGGCAGAAGGTGGCATAATAACCTTATTTTATTTTAACCCAGTCACTGTTAGTGACGTCCACTAGGAGTCGTGATGACTTCCTGTGGCTTTGGTGACATCCGGTCTTTAGCCGTTAGCTTAGAATTAGCATCGGCCAACATGGTCCAAAATCAACATTTTATAGGCGGATTTACTTTCGATTCAGCGGTCGCTTCAGCGATTAGACTTTTAAGAGATGGATCATGAGGTCAGAACCGATTTTTAAAGCGTTTTCCAACTTTAAAACAACAGAGAAAACTCTATATGAAAACGAGCTTCATTTCCGGGTCACGTGATTGAATCAACCAATGAGCAGAACAGCACCTAAAGAAGCCATCTTGGTCGCTAACAGCTAGCAACACGTAACACCGTCCGGTGAGTTATACTCCCATTAGACCTCCAAAATGCACAAATAATTCTGGAAATGTATCGATCACCATGCAAGCACTTTTAATGAGACGGAGCTCAGTTCAACACAGCGTTCTCCCTTAGAAACACCTCACGTTTCTTAGAACACCGACTCGTCCGAGCCGTTATCTAGAACCGAAATGGATCAGTACCAGAACCACACAGCTGATAACAGTTTCAAAACAGGGTAAGACATCTTCCCACAGCTTAAAACATATCACTGTATTTCCTCTGAGCACCACAGCTGAAGAACATTGCTTTTTACAGTCAAACAGAAATCTGCACTTTTTATGCCAACATGTACAATTCAAGTATTACACAAATAACAAAGTCCATTCCATGAGACGTACGGGCCACTAGTATGTAGTGATGTACGGTTAGGTTAGCTTCAGTTAGCTTAGGAGCTCCACTACAATCAATAT
>NC_056507.1:50083821-50093987 GCF_014905685.2 Nematolebias whitei | reverse complement strand
GGTTAGGTTAGCTTCAGTTAGCTTAGGAGCTCCACTACAATCAATATTTAATAACGGGTTCTCTCTTTTTCGAGCTACTTGACAGATATGTGACAGAGGTACTGTGTTGGAGACGGTCTAATCAGTGACATGAGACGTTAATTTTCTTTGACCCATCAAAATGAATGTGGTCATTTATTAACAGAATCAAAATTTAACATCAAAACATTGTACACTTGATTATTCTGATCGGCTCTGATTAATAAAACTTGGTACGTTTTACTTAATAAAAGCAACAGACATATCCTTATATCTTAAATTAATGTCTGCAGGCTTTTAGCTTATCTTTTACTGGCAGGGAAATATAGAGATGGAGTAAAGTTTAAGAAGGAAAAGTGGATACTTAGGGTTAACTAAGATAATAAAGAAAAGATGGGGCGTTATCTTGTTTGAAACCAGATAGCACGTTTCCCGGTGATTTCAGCTAGACGGTACCCGAGCGTCGACTCTTTACCTTGGTGGGGTTTCAGAGAGGCCTTCTCCTGGCGTCCAGCAAGGCTGAGTCTTTTTATCTCCAGGGATTTATATCCGCTTCTCATCAACTTGGGACCACGAGGCTGACTGGCCCAGCTTCCAAAATTAACTCCCCGAAGGATAGGATTAAGTTAAGTGGAATTTCAGCAAACGTGCTGAACTCCTGAGATGTTGAATAGGTCTTTGGCGTGATGACCTGAATCAACGCTCCAGACAGGTGTCATCTTTCAGAAAAAGACCACAGTGGACTTCACCTTCTCCAGCAGAACTCTCTGTTCTGAAATTTTGGAACTTCTGTTCTCTTTCGGAACTTCTGTTCTCACTGGAACTAGGAAGTGTCGACTTTTAAAGAGTTCTGCTTCCGGTCCCTTTTGGGAAGTCCTGATTGGTTGAAAGAACCAACAGGGGTGTGGTTTTAGTGACGTCAGAGGGTCATTACAAGTCAGAAAAACAGCGGAGATGTTTAGGAACAGACAGAGAAATGTTTTGGAGAAATGACAGACTTACAGGTGCCAGTTTTCTTGTTTCTGTCTGAGAGGTTTAAAAACATGACAGTTCGTTCCAATAAACTTGTTTGCGACTGTCTCCGACTTTTGACCGACATCACACCTTTCTCATTTCAGACAGAAGATCAAAAATGCATAATTACTTTGTAACATAGACATTTAACTTGATTTCTACTTTGAATGAGGATTAAAAATCATTACTCACTTAAAAATGTTGTAGCATAATCACAGAGAAAAAGACACAGAAATGAAATTGCTGATTTTCCTCTTTTCTTATTCATTCATGAATCATAACACATTGATTAGAATGTCTGATTAAATGACTTATGATTAAATGACTTGAGTCAATTGAAAGTTCTCTTAAAGAGATGATTTTGTGTCCAGGATCCAGAACGATGAACCAGCAGTCCACTGTTCATCCTGGGGGTTTCACAAGCAAACTGTGGAGGACTTCAAGAGGAGGTTGGATCACTACAGTAATGATAAAAATGAAACTTTCATATATTTCAGATTCATTGCACACCATCTGAAATATTTCAGGTCAAAAATTGTTTTAATACTGATGATTATGGCATACAGCTCATGAAAACCCAAAATGCCTGTCCCAAAAAATGAGCATATCATGAAAAGGTTCTCTAAACAAGCTATTAACCTAACCATCTGAATCAACGACGTAACTCTAAACACCTGCAAAAGATTCCTGAGGCTTTTAAAAACTCCCAGCCTTGTTCATTACTCAAAACCGCAATCATGGGTAAGACTGCCGACCTGACTGCTGTCCAGAAGGCCATCATTGACACCCTCAAGCAAGAGGGTAAGACACAGAAAGAAATTGCTGAACGAATAGGCTGTTCCCAGAGTGCTGTATCAAGGCACCTCAGTGGGAAGTCTGTGGGAAGGGAAAAGTGTGGCAGAATACGCTGCACAACAAGAAGAGGTGACCGAACCCTGAGGAGGATTGTGGAGAAGGGCTGATTCCAGACCTTGGGGGACCTGCGGAAGCAGTGGACTGAGTCTGGAGTAGAAACATCCAGAGGCACCGTGCACAGGCGTGTGCAGGAAATGGGCTACAGGTGCTGCATTCCCCACGTCAAGCCACTTTTGAACAAGAGACTGCGTCAGAAGCATCTCTCCTGGGACTGCTGCTGAGTGGTCCAAAGTTATGTTCTCTGATTACAGTAAATTTTGCATTTCCTTTGGAAATCAAGGTCCCAGAGTCTGGAGGAAGAGAGGAGACACAGAATTCACATTGCTTGAGGTCCAGTGTCAAGTTTCTACAGTCACTGGGGTGTCTTGTCAGCTGCTGGTGTTGGTCCACTGTGTTTTATCAAGGGCAGGGTCAATGCAGCAGCTATCAGGAGATTTTGGAGCACTTCATGCTTCCATCTGCTGAAAAGCTTTATGGAGATGAAGATTTCATTTTTCAGCACGACCTGGCACCTGCTCACAGTGCCAAAACCACTGGTAAATGGTTTACTGACCATGGTATTACTGTGCTCAATTGGCCTGCCAACTCTCCTGACCTGAACCCCATAGAGAACCTGTGGGATATTGTGAAGAGAAAGTTGAGAGACGCAAGACCCAACACTCTGGATGAGCTTAAGGCCGCTATCGAAGCATCCTGGGCCTCCATAACACCTCAGCAGTGCCACAGGCTGATTGCCTCCATGCCACGCCGCATTGAAGCAGTCATTCATGCAAAAGGATTCCCGACCAAGTATTGAGTGCATAACTGAACATGATTATTTGAAGGTTGGCGTTTTTTGTATTAAAGACACTTGGCTTTCATTGGTGGGATGAAATATGCTAATTTTTTGTGTCAGGCATTTTGGGTTTTCATGAGCTGTATGCCATAATCATCAGTATTAAAACAATTAAAGACCTGAAATATTTCAGTTGGTGTGCAATGAATCTGAAATATATGAAAGTTTCATTTTTATCATTACATTATGGAAAACAATGACCTTTATCACAATATGCTAATTTTTTTAGAAGGACCTGTACAGCACTTTGGTTGGCCTTGTTGCTGTTTTAAGTGCTTTATAAATAAAGTGGTATGGTAGTTGTAAAACAGAAAAAAGCAAAAAGAAAAAAGCACGATGAGCAGCGGCAGCCAGGATGCGCCAGCGTTCGCTCACCGGAAGGAAGAGGACATTAACAACCTTAAAAAAATTAATTAATGTTTAAGAAAGAAAAGGGAAAAAGAAAAAAGCTTCTCCAACCATGAAAACTGATACTTACCATACACAACATTAAAGAGATGCAGGTCCTGTAACTTGTTTCGCATGACGACCAAAAAGATGGAACTAGAGCGTCAGTTGATGGGACATCAGGAATGTCATTGTTCATCTTGTTGTGTCATTCAAAGATGTGCCTCCAATTTCTGCAACCATGGCAACCTTGAGTTTGATGACAATTAAAAGAGGACATATTGGAATCAATATAGATGAGACAATTTTTTATTATTAATTAATCAATTTGTTATCATTGCTTCACACGTGTACATCTTATATGCTTAATTTTCTGTATGGACAAAGCCCATTGTTAATGTATGTATCGATTGCACCTGCCTGAAGACTGCCACCATCATCCCAGTCCCAAAAAGCTCTACAGTGACTGGTCTGAATGACTATCGGCCAGTGGCCCTCACCCCGATAGTCGCTAAATGCTTTGAAAAACTGGTCATGACTCACATCAAAACAACCATCAACATCAACGAGGACCCTCATCAGTACGCATACCGTGAGAACCGATCAACAGAGGATGCAATCTCCTCTGTGGTCCACACTGCACTCAACCACCTGGAGCAGAAAAACTCTTACGTCCGTATGCTCTTTGTGGACTTCACATCCGCCTTCAACACCATGATCCCCCAAACCCTGATGGACAAACTATCCACACTAGGACTAAGCCCCTCCATCTGCAACTGGGTACTAGACTTTTTAACAAACAGACCACAGTTAGTGAGGATCCACAACCTCTCCTCCTCCACCATAACCCTCAGCACTGGCTCTCCTCAGGGATGTGTGTTGAGCCCCCTCCTGTTTACTCTGCTCACGTATGATTGTGCAGCTACCCATCCAGGCATTGTAATTTACATTGTAAAGTTTGCAGATGATACAGCGGTGGTGGGATGCATCACAAACAATGATGAGTCCAGCTACAGGCAAGAGGTGGAACACCTGGAGAGCTGGTGCAAAGAGAATAACCTTCACATCAATGTGAAGAAGACAAAGGAAATGATTGTGGACTTCAGAAGGAACAAAAACATCTACACCCCCCCTGAACATAAGAGGATCTGCGGTGGAAGTGGTCTCCAGCTACAAGTACTTGGGTGTACACATGAATGACAACCTCAGCTGGAGCAACAACACCACCAGCCTGATCAAGAAAGCTCATCAGAGACTCTACTTCCTCAGACTGCTGAGGCGAGCTGGTCTGGAAGCTCAGTCCTCACTTCCTTCTACAGGTGTGCAGTGGAGAGCATCTTGTGCTCCAGCATCAACGTGTGGCATGGAGGCTGCACAGCTGCAGAAAGAAAAGCTTTGCAGAGAGTGGTGAAGGCTGCACAGAAGATGTTGGAGTCAGCCTCCCCACCATCACAGACATCTACACCTCCAGATGCAGGAAGAGGGCCACCTGCATCATGAAGGACCCCACTCACCCAGCACACACACTTTTTGCCCCACTCCCCTCAGGAAGGAGGTTAAGGAGCATTAAGTGTAGAACCACTAGACTGAGGAACAGCTTCTACCCTGAGGCTGTTAGACTCATGAATCTCTAACTAGAATAATCACTGTGAAAAACCATATCATGTTGCTGCTGATCTGTTTCATGTTGCTGCTGATCTGTTTCAATGTTGATGTGTTCATGCGTGCACATCTGCTCACAGACTCATGTTCATGTTTGTGCTGATGTTCAATGTTTTATGTTATGAGTGCTTAGTGTATATTTAGTTGATATTTTTCTTAGTTCATATCTTAGATGTTATTACTGTTTTTCTTGTACATTTTATTGTTGGATGTAACTGGGACCCTGTGGACATAATTTCGCTCCACCACATGTACCACATGAGGTGCGAATGACAATAAAGAAACTCTGACTCTCTGACTCTCTGATTGAAGATAAAATTTTAAGGAACCAAATTTTAACTTACAACTCTAGACATAAAGTCAGAGTCACACAGCTTCTCATTCATGGCCAGGACATCATCCATTGTGATCTTGGGAAGCACGGCTCCCTCAGGTGGTTCCACCAGTGATATAGCAGATTTCTGGAGCAGTTCACCCACAGAGTGGGCCAGACTACCTGTGGACAGGTGCAGAAGTCTCATTGACAGTCACAGAAATGGTTTGATTACAGTGACAGTTGGGTTTGTCCATGGTTTCCATGGCTTGCCCTTTTGAGGGCATCACTGCAATTAAGTCTCGAGGTACCATCATTTTTGTCCAGGCTTGTTTCATTAGTTCACTTAATTATTCTCCCAAACCATAATTCAAAAGCAGTTTCTGATTTTCATTGGTTAATTTAGTAATTTTTTTATTTATTATTACCTCTGTCAGTTTCAAATAATAGAATAAAAGCAACAAAAAAGAAAAAACAGAAATGATATGAAGTTTTTCAGTAGATAAACCTTCAAACTGACTTGTTAAAGTAAAAAGGTAAAGTTGTCACACAACTCTCAGCTCACTGGACTTTAAATTAGTTTTCAGAAAAACTAAACATTAAACAAATAAAGAGCTCTGTGATGAACGGGAGACCAGTCCAGGTGTAGGGTGCACCCCACCTCTCATCTGTTGACACCTGGAAATTAGAGCTGTCATTTCTAACCCGAACCCCGAGTCCAGCCCCGCCCAACCCAGATTCGGGCCGTGCCATAATAATGTGCTTAATTAATGTGTGGGCTGGGTTAATGTTGGGCTTTTTATTGCGTCAGGGGCGCAGAAACTGTCCAGATGACCTGACTGAAAATTGTTGGGTTGTATACCTGGATTATTGAGCATGGACTTTTTTGGATGTATAAATAAAAGTTGATTAAAAAAAAAATTGCTGGATGTCTGGCCCCTGAGCTGCTGGCATTCAGAAACTGTGCCCCCCTGAGCAGTTTAGTTGAATATCCCTGTCAGAAGACAAAATGCCCTCAAAAATATCATGGCCCTAAACAAGGCAAAAGTCTAGATTGGCAAACATGAAAATATTTCTGTTTGGAGATTGTGGACAGCAGAATCATAACTTTCAGGGGTGTGCTGTGAACCACAAAAATTGGGGTCAGTTTTAAAATAATTTCTTGAAATTTCACAGTACCTGCAAAAGTACTGAGAACAACTAAAGTTTTCAGTAAAGCCACCAATATTTTGAGATCCTAAATTGTCACTGGCAACACAAGACAGAATCCCCTTCATGGTTTCTTCACCTGCAGTAATACCATGTTCCTCCAGATCTCTTCAAAACATCAACAGTTCTGAGAAAACCTTGGCAGTTCCAAACTTTTTCACATCATTACCTGCAAATGGTAAAACAAGGGGCATGTGATCAATGCTGGACTGCACATGAACAGGTAAGTTAGTCACAGAAAGGTAGACAGCAACAAATTTGTGCTTTTTATTAGCAGAACCAAGGAGGTTTACAATTTCAAAGGCATCTTGGTTGATAATAAGCTTTAGGCATCCTGGATTTTCAATGAATAGCTGGTTACACTTATTAAAGATTTTCCATCACTTATATCAGCAAAATCATCTTTCTGTGTGTGTCTCATTGGACTGCTGTGACACTGAATTCTTCCATAATTCTGATTCTAGCAAACCTTTTAGGGTTTGTTTTACAAGAATAAGCAAATCTCTGTGTCATGTGTTCATCATTTCCTAATGATATTTGTTTAGGCTCAGTGAATTTGAACATCTTTTTGAAAGTCTGAGCCCTTGAATATATCAGTGGTCCCTCATGACAACTGGTCTGAATCTTTCAGACAACTACAGACTTTAGCAACATCATCTTCTCAGGGCTGTTCAATAAAAGTGCTCAGGGGACACAGTTTCTGAATGTCAGCAGCTCAGAGGCAGGACATCCAGCTTTTTTTGTTTTTTTTGCTCAACCTTTATTTATACAGTTTAGTCTCATTGAGTCATGAGGACTCATTTACAAGAGAGAACTGTTTTAAACAACAGTCATTATGTAAATAAACCAAGTATTACAGTGATCTGTTAACTTTTAAATTTTAAACACCTTGTTGGTTACATTAAATCATCAATGCAAACAGAACCCAAACCCAGACCCCCCCCCCCCCCTCCCCCCAATAAAATAAAAAATATGAACTCATTGGTGGGCCGGACTGAAGTCACCTGTCCACCAGTTGAATAGCCCTGCTCTAGAGACGTCATTTTTAAAGTGATTTTAGTTTGCTTAAAGTGTAATTCTTTACCAATTCATTTACACCTTGCATTTCTTCAACGATTGGAGGAAGCTAAAGTCTCACTGAAATCTGGAGAGTTCAGTGCCTCATTGTCTGCTCTGATAGCTTCACAAGAAGTTAAAAATGACGGCTGAGGAATCATTTCCTTGTACATGTCAGCTATGAACACGAACATGCTCAATGTTTCCGAGACATATGAGCTATAAATAATGATTTTAAAATGAAAATTGTCATGTATTGAGAATCTATGTGCTTACGTAATGACGTAATATGTAACGTGGCTGGAGGGTTATGTTCTGGTGTATGAGTGCTGTTACGATATTTCTTATTTAGACTGGTCCTTTGGATTTTATTTGCTCAGAGACGGGATTATAATGAAATTATGACCCGGTTCTGACTGGGTTAAACTGGACCAGCAGCTCTCAAGAGAGTCTCCATGGGATTCAACATCTGTCAAATAGTTTAATCTGCTTGCCATATCATGTAGAAAGGCTTTGAAGCACCGTTTCATATTTTTCCTAACACGTCAGTCCACATAAGACCACACTTAGCCACGCCCCCTCATACAATGACAGGCTGAGCTCCCCTTCTGCAAAAGGAGGAGTCATAGGACCCATAAATTAGTGATGACATGGGACTTCGAGGCTCTTCCGGGTCTGTGTATGTAGATGAACATATGCATGAGATATATAGTTCACTACATGTACGCGACACGGTCCGGAGAGTCCAGCGCTGTAAAACTGTAATCTTCTCCTGCCTTTTTAATATAATTGATAAAACTTAATTGACGTCTCATTGATTTATTGATAGTATGAGTTGCCACGTCTGAGAGAGATAGAACCAGAGGAAGCGGTGGGGGCTGGCTGAGGGTCCAGGGTCAGAGAGGAAGCCTGAGGCCCACAGCTAGCCGTAGCTAACTGCAGTGACTGACGACCCGCAGTCAGCTCCTATAACACAACAGCTGGTGCCGAAACCTTTTTCTCTCATCTGTAGAAGTGGCAGCTCGTTTTTTTTATTGTTTAATGGAGACAAAGCGGCAAGTGACCGAGTCGGAGCAGACTGTTTCTAGCCCGCTTGTAACATGAGGTAAGCAGGAACCTGTTAAATCGAACTTCTTTGCGTCCCTTAAGGACTGACAGGCTGCTCTGTTTTCAGTCCGGTGCACGCATTTTAAAAAGCTAAAAGGCAGTGGAACGTCACAGTTTTAATACGTGATTTGTGAGTGTATTTATCGGACGTAACAATTTGTATACCTAACATTTTTTTGCCTGTGCGCGCGGGGAGTGGGCCAGAAGCGTTAGCAACAACGCTAACTGGAAGTGGTCCGTGAGCGTTTTAAACACGCGAAACGTTAATTTTTCTTTCAAATTTACTCTTCGTCCAGTTGCTTAAATGCCCGTATATAAATTGTTGTTTGTTTATTGAAGATATAAAGAGGATACGACGTGACTGACAGTTTAAGAGCCCCGTGTAAAAATTGTGGCATCATTTGTGCTGACGTTAGAATCTTTGCAGAAAGTGTGCACAGTGCAAAGGACGTTTCCGGGTGTAATTGCCCATCGTTGTTTATTAGAAACACATTAAAACTTGGACGTCTGGACAGCGTCAAGAGGTATGGTCATGTGACAGTTCGAAGAAACCCTACGTGGTTTTGGGTGCCTGTGGGGAGAATTGCTGCCTCCTCGAACGAAAGTGATGGCCTCGAGGTTCTGTTTATGTTAGTTCCTTAGGTCTGTGAAAAATAAGTACAGACTGACCAGTTGTACATCCCTGAGCGACGTAGCTGTTTTTATATTTTTTTTATATACATTTTTATTCTCGTCTATTTTCGGTCGAGGCTGCGCTAAACTGGGACGGCAGAATCTTTAAAGTACACCTAAATATGGATGATCCCTAGACATTTGATCTAGAAGAGGTACTTAAGAATTTATGAGGTGTTGTTATGGCTAAGATAGGGATAACTAGAAGTCTTTAGAATAGGCAGTTGAGGGATATTTAGGGATTTGGTTTTAAAGGATAAGAGGTAAAATGTATTGTATATGTCTATAGCCTTGAAAAGCTGATAAAATATAAGGAACGAGGTGCATCTATGTGGGTAATGTTCCTAAGGGTGTGTTCTTGAGCTAAAACTGACGCTAGTCAAAACAAAAATGTGCACGTGATGTGAAAGTGATATGAAAGAAGTGTGTCCATGGTGCGTGTCCTGGAATGAGTGATTGTCTTGTTATGTTCATCTACATAAATGTTGATCTAACAAACTATGAGATAAATTCTAAGTTGATCTTGAACTAAATGATGACTTTTGAACTAATCTTACGCACAGCTTTCTGCAGGTGATGTGTTTGGTGGTCCCAGGGGCCCCCACCACACTGCCACGCTGCTTAGCTAGAAACTGTAATATCAACAGCCGCCTAATACAAGGTCACTTAATAACAGCAAATGTACACAGACTTATAAAAACCTAAGGCGTTGGAAGTCGTCACACATCAGGCATAAACTTGGTAAGTGACCTTTTTTATATTATTATTTTTTATATTATTATTATATTATTTGAATAACTTTTAAAGACCAACAGGTGCAGTTCAGGCTGGCAGCCCAGACAGGAAGCAGAAATCTCAGCACTCAAGTTGATGTGAGTATATGAACACACAAAGACCTTCTCTCTGAAGATAATGTGACAGGTCAAAGATGTTTTTCATTTATCACAGTCTCATGTGTGTGGATCATACTGTGGTTAT
>NC_056507.1:50080957-50083721 GCF_014905685.2 Nematolebias whitei | reverse complement strand
TTTTTCATTTATCACAGTCTCATGTGTGTGGATCATACTGTGGTTATGTCTGGAGCAGAGACAGACTGGAGCTTTCACCCAGATTAACAGGACGAATACCAATGTCGTCTGACCTTGTTGTTTTTTTGTTTTGTTTTTTCTTGCAAGATTTTGAATTTTTACAGGTCAAAGTAAATTAAATCAATGAGGAAACTCTAACACGTCTGTGAAATTAATCCAAACCAGGGTAAAAGTATTTGGAGAATATTGTGATAAATGTATTAGTAGATTAGAAACAGTTTTTAATGGCATATTTCTATAAAAGTTGAGTGTCCTTGACAGAGAACACTCTTAACAAAATCATTTATTTACCAAAAGTATTAAGCTTTAAAGACAAACAGTAATAAATCTAAGGTGTTGACTGAAAAACATTAAAATAATAAATATACTAGTGGAATAAAACATTTCTTATGAGTTCCTTAAAGATAGAAGGATGATTGAAGATGGAGAAAAACCGTTCCAGATTAGAGAAAACGTTTTAAATGATTAAGGGGGAGGAGAAATGATCTAACTTGATATGAATGTTATTTGAACAATCTAGTAAACAAAAATATATATGAATGTTATGGTATAATGATATGATAAATAAGATATCTAATAAGTATTAGAGATATGATAATTTTTAAGTATTAGACATATGGTAATTTTCGTTATTGACTGTGGCGTCAACTAGAACAGGGAGAACCATGATATTTGTGCCTTTGTTATCTGTAGGATGAGAGAGTTTGCAGGCCGTCATGACATGAACCATCATGATTTAACCTTGCATTATTAGATTGGATCATGTGTGCATAATTAATCTTGCATGGTACATTTTTATCTGTGCAAATACAAGATCATTTTTTGCTGTTTTTAATTGTGTTTCTGATTTTTATAACATTTATCTTGAAATTTAATTGTTTTTGTTATTGACACATGTGAAATGATCAATACTATGAATTTTCACCTGAGAGAAAATGTTGAAGTGTTTCTTATTTTTATTAAATAAAATTGCAGAGTCTATTGGAGGTGATGACAGCTCTCATCTGGACTCAGGGGGGAGAGTAGACGATAATAATATTTAAACATTTGGATTATTCATTAAAAGTTACATAAATAAATATTATGTATACTATCATGTAAAGCAACACTGATTAACACATGCATGTTAGGTTTTGAGGCATGGGGCCTCCTTAGCAACGATATGCCTCCTTTGCTGAGGACGTCTGGTGACCTACAAAGGTATTTTGCCTGGTTAAATAGAAGTCTTGTTCAAACACACATGTGCACACACACACACACACAAAGAATGCTTAATGTTTTACAGAGATAAAAATACATCGACTTTTCAGACAAACTCTATATGTTAAAATGTACCCCAGTGAAGATTCACCTTCAAGTAATTGACAGATAAATGGATCCACCTTTAATTATGGACAGTTTTAAATAGTAATACAAGCCGACATTAACTATGGGATTTAACAGAATCAGAGCCCTGTAAAGAGAGAGTTGCGACACTCCCATAGACTCCCATAGAAAGAATGGAATGCGGAAGTCACGTGGGTCATGAAGCGGCAAAGAGTTCCAAACAGCAGCGGGTTCAGCATTGAACGTAGTACATTCTCCGTGTTTTCCCGGTAAGTTGATGAAAATACAACACTTTTTTGCCATTGTGAAGCGTTATCTGACTGTTCTGTACCACAATTTATCAACATTAATACTTCATGTCTCCAGTTTTAGTTAATGAAACATGTTAAATTGCTAGTTGTGTTTTAACTGCAGCTGCTCTGCATCATGACGGTTTAAACGGTTTATTTCTAATTCAGCGTTTTAAAATATCTATTACTGCTTACATTTTGAAAGGTGGTCTTTTTTAAATTTATGGTAATTCCAGTTACTGAACTCAACTAGAAAATATTTGGTCTTTTTTCCTGAGAGATTCATTCAACCTTTATTTCTACAGGTAGATCCCATTGAGCCTCGAGGACTCATTTACAAGAGAGACCTGATTTAACCAAGAATCATGACAACATGACAACAAGACTGATGTAATTTAGTTAAGGTTATAGATCATTTGTCAAAGACTGCAGCATAAATTGTGACATTATCATTAAAGAAAAACGTGATTGTGGAGATGAGTCAATGTTTTCATGTTTTCCAGGTAAACCAGAGGAGAATGACTTCATGAACTGAATGTTGCATCAAAGTATCACAAAGGTACAAGATCTCATTTTCTGTCTTCTATTAATCAATAACAGCTGAATCAAGATGTTTGAATAAAATTACTTTAACACCATAACCTTCACAAAGTTGGTATTTACTGCAGGACTGTTCATTTACATTAGTTTCATATTATTAGTTTAGTGTTTGGTAATCATGGGTCAAGTTGAGCTGAGACTCTTTCAAGACAGAACAAGAAATAAGAATTATTACAAGAATATATCAGCATCAATAAACTGTAGGACAGTAACAAAACACTTATTAAACTATCACAGGTTCATTGAGATGGAGCTGGAAGTTCTTCTTCATGCCAGTTGTCTTCATCTGATCTTTTGTAAAAATATGTCAATTTATTTTCCATTAACATTTTTCTTCACAGGACTGAGTTAATTTTCTTGTCTGTGAGTTTCTTCTGTCCTGCTTATGTATGTTTTTGTGTTCTAATTGTTCCTCAGGTTGTTCATCTCTGTTCCTGACTGCCTGTTGATCCATCCTCCTGGTCCTGTTGATCCATCCTCCTGGTCCT
>NC_056507.1:50068160-50080947 GCF_014905685.2 Nematolebias whitei | reverse complement strand
CCTCCTGGTCCTGTTGATCCATCCTCCTGGTCCTGTTGATCCATCCTGGCCCTGTTGATCCTGGATCATCAGATCCTGACATGTCCCCGTCCTCTGAGGACACATTTTCATCTGTCTCTCATCTCACTCGCCTCATTTCTGTTTCTTCCTCAGTCTCTGAAATTACAACGTCACTGTTAGAATGAAGATTATTGTTCAATAAAAATATGACATGTCTTATTTAACATTGTTCGTACCAAAGTTTAATTTAGAACAACATATGTGATCACTGGTCAGATCACTGGTCAGTGGATCAACATGCAGTGGAAGTTCTGCTGTTCTTCTCATCTGGTTCTGGTCCATGAACAACTGGTTGAACCTCCTTCAGTCTCACACGTCCTCACTGTGTCTCTGTCTCACTCGTCCTCACTGTGTCTCTGTCTCACTCGTCCTCACTGTGTCTCTGTGAACTGTCCTCTCTCTAAATGTGCCTGTAGAGTGACATTAGTTTATTTTCTTGCACATTTCTTTGACAGTTAAACATTTTGAGCCCTGATTGAAAATGTTTGTGCAGATTAAATTTACAGCTCTCACTTTGTGTTGTTGTGATGATGATGATGATGATGGTGCTCCTGCTGACTTGAGATGATGTCATTAATAAACAGTATAAATAGTAGTAAAAGTACTTTATTAAAGCTTGCTTTACATTTTACATATTTTATAATAAATTGTTTGGAAATTTATTTTTGCACAGTTAACACTTATTTTGTCATCTGTTATGATTTTAACTAGAAACAGTTTCATTTAAATTAACATTTTAATCAATGAATTACAGTTTTACAATAGTTGTCAGGCTACAATCAACTCAGTTATCAGGTACTTGGTGCCATAAAAAAATGACAAATACAACAATTATATTCAGTCTCTCTTGTAAATGAGTCCTCAAGGCTCAATGGGACGAACCTGTTTAAATAAAGGTTGAATTAATATCTTCTATAGAAATCAAGAATTCATCCAGATGTTCTGAGGTAAGCTGGAGCAGATCTGAACTGCTGCATGGAGGACAAGGTGGAGCATTCTCATGCAGCGAACATCAGAAACAGCTTTATAACAGGAGTTACTCTGATCTTTTTTTAACGTTATAAAACACTGACATGGCTATATTGATCATTGTATTGCATATACATTATTTTTCTAACAAATATGTGTTTGCAGTCTCGTTTCCTTCTAAAATTTAATGATAAATGTATCAGCTGCTTCTAAAAATGCTTTGATAAAATGCATAGTCTGTGAAATAATCAGTAATCAGTTAAGTAATCAGTTCGTTACTGCTCAATAATTACTGAAAGACGTCAGGTAAAGTAAGAAAAGTCGATTTTTGTGTTATGTTGCGCCAGCAGCCGCTCAAACTGACTGACAGCGATGAGCTGTTTGGAACTATGGGGAGCTGCATGAACCACGTGACCGCGTATCGGCGAGTTCAAAGAGTGTCGCAACTCTCTCTTTACAGGGCTCTGAACAGAATGTCTTGAAGGAGTCGTGATGAGAGCTGGAATAATCTCACAGCAAGCGCCCTGCAGTTTAAGATATAGTCTTAGTGTTAAATTAAAGAAATGCAGATTAAAACTGGTAATTTTATGTTTTCAAGAGAGAAATTTTCACTTCAACGGTGCCTGTCCCTTAAAAAATTACTGGTTAAATAAAGATTATGTTTGAGGTCCAAAAAAGTTCAATCTGGTCCTCTGGACATTCAAAAAAAACAAAAAACAAAACAAAGCAAAAAAATATAGAAACGTTTCGTCTCTCATCCGAGAGACTTCCTCAGTCTGAGGTGCTGTATTCAGCTCAGTCTCTTAAATAGCACCGTCTCAGAGTGGATCAACCAGTTTGCTGCTGACAACCAAAACCAGCTGATCACATGCTCAAGAAGGACCATCAGCCTAACAATGGATCATTAGCACACTGATGGCTGTTTACTATTCACAGAGGGCTGAGTGATACTAGCAATCACAGCATTGTAAGAGGGGGAGAGTTGAACCCGGAGGCTCCACCCCTGTTTAATGATGGACGGTTTCTTTTCACAAAGATGGCCTCCTTTACTCCTCTCTCAAACCATCGTTCCTCTCTGTCCAGGATGTGAACATCTTCATCCCTGAAAGAGTGACCGCTGGCCTGGAGATGAGTGTAGACTTCAGAGTCCTGGCCTGATGATGTTGATCTTCTGTGCTGGGCCATCCTTTCACTGGTTGTCCCATCTGCCCAGTTTACAGTTTTAGGTTCTCAATTCTCCTTATGGCATCTCCTATAGAGAGAAAACATATGGGGCGGGTGGGGGGGCTTGCACCACTAGATGGTGCAACTGCGATAATAAACTTAATTTTGTAAGGATGGTACCATTTTCTGGTTTTGTTTGTGTCTGTGTTTCCCTAGTGTTTCCTCGTCAGCTTAATTGGTGTCACCCTTGTCTTGTCACAGCTGTTTGTAATCACGTCTCGTTTTGTCCTTGTATAAAAGCTGTCTGTTCTGTCTTGTTCTTCGTCGCGTCGTATTCGTTTGGGTCTTATGTGTTCTCCTGAGTCTCCTGAGTTTCCTGAGCTTCCTGAGTCCCGTTTTGAGTATCCTTCCTGAGTCTTGTCTGAGTGTCCCTCCTGAGTCGTCTAGTTTAAAGTAAGTGTGCTGCCACGTCAGCTTATTGTTTTGTTACTTTTGATTTCATCATTAAAATACTTATTTTTGTAATCTGCCGAGTTGAGTCCTGTCTGCGCTATTGGGTTCGTTCTTGTCCACCAAACCCTGACAAATTTTTGACATTGTTTTCTATGAAATAACAAATTTTACAGCTGGGCCATTGAAGAGGAGTTTAATAAATACATAAAATTAGGTTTTATAATATAGATTTTCCAGGGGGTGAACTTATGACACTTTTCAATCTAAATTGATGTTAAATTACTGGGTGGTAGTGAATAAAATGGGTGAATTAATTTGTTGGTTAATTGGGAATGTTTTTATATTAGATCACCAGGGGGAGTTGGGAGGTTCTGTTATTTACATACATATGCACATTAAAACATGTTAAATGTTTAATTCAGATTTTTATTCACACAAACACATTTTTCAGCTGTGACAGGCTAAACATACCGGCAGCGCTCTGTGCAAATAAAATAGGGACGGCACGATTGAAAAAGGGAAGGGGGCACAGAGTTTTTTCTTTTTCAGATGGACACGATGGACCAGGCCTGCCCTTGGAGTCAAAAAGAGAAACTCAGGTTCTACAGAACTGATTAACATTTTTAGATAACGCTTTCTTGCATTAGGACGCCACCTCCAATTATTAAATCATATTTAGAGAACTGACTTAGACCAATGTTAGAAATTTCCATTATGTTATTGTACCACACCATGGAGAGGCTGAAGTCCTAGGCAGATGTCCAGATGCTGGGTCAGGCAGCCTGAGACTGGCAGGCCACACATTAGCCATCAGCTCTGGCATCTTATTTGACCTGAGGCTGCCGGGTCACACGCTGTAGCCTGTAGGCATCTCCCGTCAACATCTAAGGAGTAGTTTACAGCCAACCGGAGGAAAGTGATTAATTGCTTGCTTATATGGTGGTATTGAATTGGGAGTTTTTTATGTGGGGGAACCCCTTCGGGGACTCCCGCCCAGGGGGAGTTGTTACAATATTTCTTATTTAGACTGGTCCTATGGATTTGATCTGCTCAGAGACGGGATTATAATGAAATTATGACCCGGTTCTGACTGGGTTAAACTGGGCCAGCAGCTCTCAAGAGAGTCTCCCTGGGATTCAACATCTGTCAAATAGTTTAATCTGCTTGCCACGTCACGTAGAAAGGCTTTGAAGCACCGTTTCAGATTTATCCTAACACGTCAGTCCACATAAGACCACACTTAGCCACACCCTCTCATACAATGACAGGCTGAGCTCCCCTTCTGCGAAAGGAGGAATCATAGGACCCATAAATAAGTGATGACACGGGACTTCGAGGCTCTTCCGGGTCTGTGTACACGACACAGTCTGGAGAGTCCAGCGCTATAAAACTGTAATCTTCTCCTGCCTTTTTAATATAATTGATAAAACTTAATTGACGTCTCATTGATTTATTGATAGTATGAGTTGCCACGTCTGAGAGAGATAGAACCAGAGGAAGCGGTGGGGGCTGGCTGAGGGTCCAGGGTCAGAGAGGAAGCCTGAGGCCCACAGCTAGCCGTAACTAACTGCAGTGACTGACGACCCGCAGTCAGCTCCCATAACGCAACAGCGCCAAATTGGATGATGGACATGATTCAATAAAGTAATTAAAAAGACAGCAGTTCTGGTGGTGATTCAATTCAGAGTGTTCACAGTTTTTAACCCAGTTCTCCACATCTTCATATAAGCCTACCCCAAAACACCTCCCTCTGAGCAGGTTCACTGTACGTTCAATACCTTGTTCCATCTTGTTATGGTCACTCTCCAGGACCTGATCTTTGAGACAACCAGGTAAAAGTAGCTGCCAGACCGATCCATGGCATGGTTCTGAAACAACCCTGTACAGCAAACCTTCCATCTCCTGAATAAGGCTCCACTGTTTTAAGAGACGTTTCACCGGGCTGGATAGAGCCACTCTTTCTTTGGGGCTAGGTTTCCTTCCACAATCCCAAAAGGCTCTGAACCCTGTGATAGTGGGGGTCACTGCTCTGAAATATAATAATTCCTCCCTGCTATAGGCTGGGAGTGTAACCTTGCCCTGTCACCACTTCTGAGCCTGACTCAACAGCAAGTATCTGTCTCACTTCATAGCATTCAAGACCTTTAACCACAAGGTCTTGCTCCAGAGCAGTCCCTCGTCTTATTAGGTTACAATGATAGTCATCAAAATCTGAATCTAGGTCAGTTGTGGGCTCCCCTGCAAACCCCTGCCTTGAGAGAGCATCTGCAGCTGCGTTAGTGCTCCCAGGTCGATACTTTACTTCGAAATCAAAGACTGACAAGTGTGCAACCCATCTCTGCTCTATTACACCCAACTTAGCAGTTTTAAGGTGGCAAAGAGGCTTGTTGTCAGTAAACACAACAAACTTTGAACCGAGTAAATATCCCCTGAATTTCTCAGCAACAGCCCACTTTAAAGCTAGCAATTCTAGCTTCATGTTGCTATAATTACGGTCATTCCTTTCAGCCTGGCGCAACCGGTGAATGGCATAGGCTATGACCCGTTTTTCATCACCCTGTTGTTGATATAGCACAGCTCCTAGACCAAGCTGACTGACATCTGTTTCTAATATGAAAGGCTGTGTGAAGTCAGCGAAACCCAGAATAGGAGCAGAAGTAAGTTTTTCCTTTAACTCCTCAAAAGCTGAGCCACACTTCGGAGTCCACATTGCGTTATAATGGCGGCCCGGCCATCCAGATTTCTTTTCACTTAAACATTTGTTCACCAAGTCATTTAATGGCCTTGCAGTCTGTGAGAAGCCTCGGATAAACCTTCGGTAATAACTACAGAACCCTAGGAATGACTGGAGCTCTTTGACTGTGGATGAAACCTTCCAATCTTTAACAGCAGACACCTTGGATGGGTCTGTCCCAACCCCTTTAGCTGACGCTTGATGCCCAAGTAACTTAACCGTGTCTTGAAGAAAGGCACACTTTTCAAATTTCACCTTAAGGCCAGTCTCAGCTAAACATTTCAGTACAGTTTCCAGTCTCTCAAGATGTTCATCAAATGTCTCAGAAAAAACTAATATATCATCAAGATACACAAGTAGTATCTGAAAGGTGAGGTCACTCATTGTAGCCTGCATAAGACGCTGAAATGTTGCAGGTCCATTACATAAACCAAATGGCATCCTTACATACTCGTACAGACCAAACGGGGTGGTGAATGCTGTTTTAGGTCTATAGCGTTTGTGCATGGCCACCTGGTGATACCCACTTGCTAAATCTATTGTGGAAAAGAATTTAGCCCTTCTCAGTGCATCAGAACTTTCATCTATTCTTGGGAGTGGAAAAGCATCGCGTCTGGTTTTGGAGTTGAGCTTCCTGTAGTCGACACATAACCTCAAACTACCATCAACTTTTCTAACTAGCACGATTGGGGAAGCATATGGACTGGAACTCTCTTTGATAACTCCCTTCCTTAACAACTTGCCAATGTGTTCTCTTACTTCATTGTATTGTGTGGGGGGAATCCGTCTGTAAGGCTGTGTCACAGGTGTGTCATCCATGAGGTGTATTTCATGTTGCACTTTATCCGTATATCCTAGGTCTTCGTCTTCTGCTGCAAATACAAATTAGTATTTTCCCAGCAGCAAAGCTAGTTGTGCTTTCTGCTCTGCAGTGCCACAAACCTTACGTTTATCAAGGATGGACTGGACATCTGTTGGTGGTTCAGGCTGTCTGCTAATGCTCACTTCATCCGTGTCTGCTGAAATTCTCTGAAAGTGAACTTTACACTTTTTGTTTATAGAGTCAACTTCAGTCAAAAGTCCAAGTCTAGTCCTGGGTTGCAACCAGATATCCTCATCAGACAAGTTCATGACCTGGATAGGAAAAACATGCCTTTCAGATGTCACCAAGGTTGGCACAACTACCAAACTCCCAGGTAAAGGGACATGGCCAGGCTCCAGTAGCATTAAAATACCTTTTTCACTGACAGTCCTAAGCCCTTTGGCCATAATTGTAGCTGCAGATGAGGCTGGCAGATGAACTGCCTCTTTGCCAACAAGTCTGACAAATGAGAGCCTGTCTGATAAACTCACTGTCTGCATGCGATGAAAAGCCTGCCTCCAGTTACAGTCAAGCTGACCATTCATTGTTGTTTCAAATTTGCCATGTACTAGTTCTTGGCACTTTAAAAAAAAAAATCACATTCATTCCCAGGAGACAAGGCACAGAAGAGGACTGTGCTGAATCTTTAACTACAAGAAAACCTCTTTCCGGAATGGTCAGACCCATAGGCTCAACTTCAAGCTCGACATAACCCATGTAAGGTATTTCTAGTCCATTAGCAGCTGTGATCCTCAGCCATTCAAAAGTAGGATGAATAATGCTGTCTTTTGCTGACCAGTGTTTGTTGAAAAAACTCTCTGAAATGGCACTCACTTGACTGCCAGTGTCAAGAAGGCATGAAACCTTCATTCCCAGTAGTTTTATTTCCACAGTCTTACATTCTCCAACTGCCCTCAATAAAACTATGTCTCTGTCCAAGGCTTCAGTTAGTGAGCCAGTCCTTTCCCCTCGAATTGTTTGGCTCATGACAACCGAGGGTTTTAGTTTTCCTGCCCCACAAAAGAAACATTAGCAGCACCAGCAGACACAACTTTGCTTTGTGAACATTTTCTGGCAACATGTCCAACCCCATGGCATTTAAAAAAAATAAGCTGACCATCATGTGTAAATGCATGCTGTGGTTTAACTTTCGGTTTGGGTTCTGGTGAAGTCACTTGGGCACGTTTACACAGTTCGCCTACGGCAGTTGATAGCTCAGTCAATGTTTTCCCTAATTCAGCTAATTGTTCCCCTTGGTGGGCAACAGCCCGTTGCACTTCAGCTAAAGCTGAAGGGGGATCACTGTGTGGAGTTGTTTTAGTCATGGAGCATTGGGCTTCAAATGCTCTTGACTGAACCATATTGTTTCTCACACCTTTAGCAGAATGTGATCGGTTATCCTCCATCTCCCAAAGGAGAGCTTCATTTCTCACATCTAGCAAATTAGAGTGTGGTTTCTCTCTAACCATTTTTCTTAGTTCACGTCTTAGAGGGGCATGCCTTAAACCTTCAATAAACTGATCCCTTAAAACGGTTTTCTCATCAGATACAGCATCTGTGGACTGTTTTACTACAGAACTCAGTATCTGAGGCAGTGCATGGGAGTAATCACGGAGGTTGTTGGATAAATTAAAAAATGTTATCATTTAAAACTGTTTTAGACTTCTTACTATTTTTGTTTAAAACTCCAGCTGTGTGAACTGAAGCCCAGCTGAAACCCCAAACATCCAGAGTTTTGTTCTCAGCTCATGTGCGTGTATACTAAGACCACAGACCTTGGGTTTTTAAACAACCATGGCTGTTATTCAGATCTGACCTCACTACTCTGCTATCCTGTGTCCGTATCAAACTCTCTGTTAGTAATCATTTTTGTGTCTCTGCTGCATCGGAGAAGTCTGTATCTGCTGATTTGTGTCTTGTTTCCCACCCCCCCCTCCTCCTACTAAAATACGAGCGTCTCAGTCGGACCGTCGGACTTCTTCCCTTGACGTTTGGTCGGGCAAGAACTCCCCACCTCTGCAGAGGGCCTTTTTTTTTAAGAAACTTACCTTGTCTTGTGTGTGTTCTTTACAAAGGTGTTATCAGGAGAATAACCCTTAAAGGTGTTATCAGGAGAACAACCCTTTCAGAGGTCTTCTCCGTCTGTCTGTTTACGGTTGTAATAAGACTGTAAAAGCTGTGACACTGTGTCTTTCACCAAAAGCATTTCTCAGGAAAGAGAATAAATCACTAGGCCCTACTGATCTACCCCCCATACATAACCTGACTTCCTCAAGTGCTGGTCCCCGTAATGATGGAAGTACAAAATCACACTGTTCTTCAGTTGTCTGTTCTCTGGCCCTTATGACTCTCTCAATCTCTTCAATAAATTATACAACCGACCTCACATCTTTGTCCCACTCTCCACAAAAAATCTGGACCTGACGTTCATGTGGGACATAAATATATGAACGAGTGAGGGTATGACTAGTGCTGTCTCTTTGAGCCCTGGTTTCATCATTTAGCCTGACAAGATCATCTCTCAATCTAGCGAGTTCTTGAAACTGACTTTGTACCTCATCATCTGAAACCCTGCTTGGTCCTGATGGCTCTAAAGGGCCCTGACTAGCTGAATCACTACCACTGCGATTATCCTCAGCACCTGGAACAGTTGACATGATGTAAATGATAGTTCAGTCCAAAAGAAGCTTAAATACATTTTAGCTATAATGATGATAGTGTGGGGAGAGTCTGTGGTTTGAGGCACCAGTAAATCTCTCTGGATGGAATCCAATGGATTGATCCAGATGAGTTACGTTCCAAAGCAGCACCAGCCACCCTGCAGGATCAGCAACTCCACATGTCCTCACGTTGATGGATGGTCCCCGTAGTCTTTACCACTGCCGTATTTCTTAGTTAAAAGTATATAAAATGCCACTGTGTAATAATAAGTTCAACTAAGATTGTCTGCACACCCCAATCCTGGTACCAAAATTGTGTAGCCTGGGAAATAGTTAATCTCACAGGACACAATAACTGGAGTTCTTAATGTGCAGTATTTTATTTACAGTGAAGACGAGTTAAACAAAAACGTCTAGTCTCTCTCTCTTGTTCAACAACCAGAACAGACTTATGCTGAACTTTTGGTACCCACAGAAGAAAAAAATAGATAACATAAAACAAACAAACAAACAAAAAAAGAATTACGGCAGTGGCCTTTGGATTCCACAGCAATATCTCAGCTCACGTTCCATGCTGGAGTACACAGATGATCTCGCATCTTATACAAATATGTAGTGATGTAAGGGTTAACTTCACTACTAATTAATTATTCTTAAAGCTAGTCCAAGCACAAAGAATATTAATTGTTTAATTAAAACGGATTATTTCTTTTTCAAGTTAAATTTCTGCCATGTGACCAAGATAACTTGTGGAGTGGGGTGTATAATCAGTGACACGAGACGCCATTTTATCGTTGACCCATCAGAATAAATGTGGTCATTTATTTAACAGAATCAAAATTTAACATCAAAACACGTACACATTGATTTGCTGATCTGTTTCTGATTAATAAACTTGGCACGCTTTACTAACAAGACAACAGAACATTATTGATTGTAGATGAACAGATGCTCAGATATATTCATCAATTAACGCGGATTCCTCATTTTTCTGAACTGAATAAAACGTGCATTGAATTTAATGAAATGCAAACGTGAGACGTCATTTATGTTTGACCCATCAAAATGAATGCGGTCATTTATTTACAGAATCAAAGTTTAACATCAAACATTTACATTAATTTGGCAAATTATGAAAATAACAACATAAGCAATCAATCAGGAAAAATCATACGGCCATGATTTTTCCGTTGCTTCACCACAGACATTTATGAAAACTGTACAATTATGATCTTTTACCCACACGGATGTGGATGAGCATTTTACACAGACATTTCTAAATATCTGGAAGAATTTCTACTTGAGAGAAGAGTTTAAAGATGGGAAAGAAGTTTAAAGAAGAGTAAAAGATGGGGTTTAAGGGAGTGTGAACAGAACGGCACTCTCTGGGCTTTCTTCAGCTTCTCCTTACGGTACACTTAGGTGGTGAAATCGACTCTTTTACCTGGAGATGTCTCAGGCGAGATTCCGTTTAACGCACCCTTCAGCGTCTCCGTAGGATGCTGTTACTCCTCCGGAGTAGCGGCGAGACTGTCCGACACAAGCTCACCTCAGTGGAAAATATTATAATCCCATGAACCTCGGAAGAGCTCTGTTGTCATGTCAGGATCTTCCCGGCCCCCAGAACTGGGCTTCTCTCACAGAACTGGTTGAACTGTGTATCCAGCAGAACTCCAACAGAACTGAGTAGACCAGGAAGTACCGACATTTTAAAGAGACCTTTTCCGGTTCATCTGGGAGTATTCCCATTGGCCAAAACCGACCAGACGGGGTGTGTTTTGTGACGTAAAAGGTTAGAAGACAGCAAGAATTGTTATGGGACAGATCAGAAATGTTCTCACAGACAGAGAGAGTTTTGTTTTGGCGAGTTTAGAAACAGGTGCCAAAAACCTCTATATTTACGTCTGAGAGGATTCTAAAAACATGACAGTTCGTTCCAACAACTTGTTTTGCGTTTGACTCCAACCTTGGACCAACTTACACTTGCTCATTCAAAGACAGAAAATCAGAAAATGCATAATTACTCTGTAACAGCTTTAACATGAATTCTAACTTTGCATGAGAATTTAAAAATTATTACACAGTTAATAAAATTGATTAGTTCACTGCAACATCTAAAATGGTTTGAACTAAGACACTTTGATTATCAACATTTGTAAAATAGTAATGATAATAAAAAAGAGAGTGTTCTTTTCACTTGAATCTTCAAGAAAGAAAGTCTCAGGATGGGTGAACCTGTATCTCTGGATTCAAATCAATGAAATGACAGTTTCTGTCCCACAAGGTTCTTAAGGTCAAGGATTTTGACCTTAGGCTTAGTCGTGACACCAGATTAAGTTCACTACATGATTGAGACTGATTAATCTCTGAAGGCATCTAGTTTGATTTACTGGCGAATAGAGAGTTTAAGAGAGGAGGGATAGATTTAAGGAGGAAGTTTTAGATGGATGAAAGTTATGTGTTGAACCAGAACATTGCACCCTTCCTCCGACATTCAACTTAGCTCTCCGGTACACTTCAGGACGTCAACGGCTTGTTACCTGAAATGGTGGATACCTCCACTCCGGAACAGAAGTCCATTAGTACGCTCCTTTTTCAGCATCTCCGGTTAGAGTATCTGGGGGTCATAAGAAATCGTGACGAAGTACTCTGTTCAACCGAATAAGCTTCCTTAGAAGTGGAGAATTTACTGCTTGGGTTGAGTCACAGCCGAGGCAGGCTGTGACTACGCTGGACTGGAGAGACATTTGGCACATGGTCAAATCCATCCGCTACTTAGTTGAGTCTCATCTTCGACTGAAAGTTCCAGCAAGACTGGAAAACACTTAGAAGAAGACTGAGTTCCAGGACTGAATAGTTCCAAGAAGTGTTGCCTTTTAAAGGGTTATCCAGTTCCTGTTACGTGGTACTTCCTGATTGGTTGAAACAACCAGCAGGAGTGTGGTTCTAGTGATGTTAGAGGGTCACTAGAAGTCAAGATAGGACGCAGGATGTAGGACGCAGTTTAAGAACGGTTAGTACAGATGGAGAAATGTTTATGAAGAGGTGAGACAAAGCAGGTGCCAGCAGCTCTTTATTTACTGTCTGAGAGTTATAAAAACAAGACACTTGGGTCTAATAACTCGTCTCTGACTTTCGACCGACATCCACTACTACTCCTCATTCAGACAGAAGACTAAATGCACACTTACTTCGTAAATAGGCATTTAACTGTATGATCAAAAATCTAATGAGGTTTAAAAATCATTAATACTGTTTTACAGTTGATTTAAATGAGTGGTTCAATTGAACATTTAGAAATGGTATGAACTAAAAAACACTTTTTGATTATCAAGATATTGTACAATAGTAATGATAATGTAAAAAGAAGAGTGTTCTTTCAATTGATTAGTTCAGGCTACAATTAAATAGGGGCAGCACGGTGGCGCAACTGGTAGAGCTGCTGCCTCTCAGCGAGAAGGTCCTTGGTTAAAACCCCGGTCCAGGGGGCCTTTCTGGGTGGAGTTTGCAAGTTCTCTCCGTGCATGCGTGGGTTTTCTCCGGGTGCTCCGGTTTCCTCCCACAGACCAAAAACATGCATGTTAGGCTGATTGGTAACTTTAAATTGTCCCTAGGTGTGAGAGAGAGAGAGTGAATTTTTGTTTGTCTCGTTTGCCTCTATGTGGCCCTGTGATGGACTTGCGACCTGTCCAGGGTGTACCCCGCCCCTCGCACAGTGATTGCTGGACATGGGCACCAGCGACCCCCGTGACCCAAAATGGAATAAACGGGTAAAGATAATGGATGGATGGATGGATGGATGGATGGATGGATGGATGGATGGACAATTAAATAGTTGCTTGATGAGAAAATTTGTATTTCTGGATTCAAATCAATGAAATAACA
>NC_056507.1:50043060-50068060 GCF_014905685.2 Nematolebias whitei | reverse complement strand
GACAAAAACAGTGACTAAGCAACCAGTAAAACAACGTTTCAACATTGACAAAAGTAGTGATTAAGCAACTAGAAAACGACGTTTCGGTGCGTCACTCACTCTGAATGTCAGATTTGATCACGTTATCGCGTCTGGTAGCATTACCCTAACTGGCGTCACCCCCGTTCGGTCATGGGAGATCGCGAACACGGGTGAGGACGTCGCTCCATGAGCTAAAGTTAGGCTGTCCTTGAGAAGTTTTAACTGTTTGCGCAGCTGAAAGAGGACTTTAAGGTCTGGATTGTAATCCAGTTTGCCTTTCGATGGAGTGTATTTGTCTGGGTCAGTCAGATACAGTATCATCGAGTTAATTGCAGGATCCAACTTCTGAAGTTGGATGATGTCTGGGTCAATTGAGAATGACTTTTCATATTTTAAAAGAACTTGGCGAAGTTTGTCTCTTTCTTCATCAGATGTCAGAGCGTCGGCTTGGGCGACCACCTGATCTATCTGTGATGAGACTGATAAGGTTTCTTGCTCTTTGGGGAGCTCCAACGAATCCCTTTCTGAGTCGTCGGAACTGTCTATGGGTAAGACACCATAGGTTTGAGGTCCTTGGTCGACGTCGTCGGTTGAGAAAAGAGCTATGGCCTGTGTTGGTTTTGTGAACCATACTGGCCCAGTTTCTTGACTCGGTACCAGGTTATCTGGGAGTCCTCCCAGAAATGGAATGCCTAGTTCAAAATCATGAAAATCAGGTTCTGAGTGTTCAGCTTGCGATGACTCATCATCGTTTGTGTGTGAGTTTACCCCCCCTTCTTTTGATGAGGGGTTGTTGGAGGCCACAACAGCAATGTCTTGGTGTGTTCCACCGACATCTGTAATGTTGTCATTCGCGCCCTCAGATTTAGTAGCGATCACATCACTACATAGTGCTCCAGGCTGGTTTCCCATTTCAGCGTGTTTCAAAGTTTCTAACAACCTGCGTAATTTCTTTGTCTCTTCCGAGCTCAGAGGTGTAGGGCCTTGTTTCTGGAACTTTTGTGATTTTTTCGCCTCGGTTCGTTTCGTCCGAGGTGGGGGAGGGTTAGGTACGTCTTTTGGGGGTTCCTTTTCGGACTTCCCCTGAGAATATGGGTCCTCTTGGATCCCATATCTTTGCGTCCTACGCTCACCCCATTTACGATAATCACGTTCATCCTCTGAAAGAGGAGTTTTTTCGTCCCAGCGTGCACCTTCATTACGCGGTTTGTTAGTTTGAAAATACTGCTTTTTCTCGCCTTTCTTAGGAGGAGGCGGCGATGCACTCCATCCGTCCAGTTCTAGGGAGTGGGATTTAACCTTTATACCAGGAAACATCTCTATGGGCGTCTTAGCATGAGAACGTGCCTCAAACACATTCACAGCACACTGTTCAATCTCATTGATGGATTTTTCTCTGAAATTTGCCATAATTTGTACTGACATGCGTATGTCAGTGTGGAGATTTTTGCTGAAAACAAATTTAAAACCTTCTTCTTCCTCCTTTCCGGTTTCATTTCTGTAACCAAAATAAGCTTGGAAGATTCTTTTGTAATAAACCTTTGGATGTTCATTTTTCCCTTGCGTGACCTTGTCAGCAGCTGGGAAACCAGCAGGTCCCGTGCAGGGGTCGTACTCCCTGATCAAAGCTTCACACAGAAGGTTGTAATCCTTTCTCGTGGCATAAGGTTGACGCTCGATGAAGGTGAACACCTCTCTGTCCGAAGTGAGCCTTATCAGACTGATTTTATCCTCAACCGTAGCATTAGGATAACCACTCAGTCTGAATTCAAGGTCTTTCAGGTACGCTTTTGTTCCAGTTGAACCCATCGGTCCAGGTACAAAGCGTTATACATATTTTGAGATTTTTAGCAACTCATCTATTGAAGGAGGAAGTCTCAATGCTCTCTGTTGACTGTTTGGTAGTGGAAACCTGTTCAGGTCTGTTCCTGCTACTTTAGGTATGGATGGAGGTGTGTGTGATGTGAAGAGATTTGGGTCTGAAACCCAGTGTGTCTCCACATTCAGTCCATGCCTCTCACCATATTTCCTTTCTGCATGGCAAAGTTGTGTTTTAAGCACGTCTGTCTCAGCTTTGTAGCGGGACACTTGTGACATTGCATTAAGACGGGATCACGTCGAGACAAAGTATGCTGTGGAACACAGTTCTTTAGCATCCCTGGCTTCAGTTAGTGATGCATTAAGTGACTGTACTTGGCTGTTCAGTGAATCAATTTCTGCACGTGCGTCTTGCTGTGACTGAAACATCTCTTCAAGATGTTTTTTTGTGAGGACCTCGTGTTCACTTTTAAATTGAAGGTAGTGTTCTTCAGTTTCCTGAACCACCTCTTTTTCGCTGTTTAACCTTATTGCAAGGTCATCAGCCTTGTTTACCATAGCATAGAATGATGCTTTCAGTAAAATTGCCAATTTAGCCAGCTTTTCATAGCTTGACTTTGTTATGTCTGTAGAGGTCACACTCTCTGCAACCTCCTTCAGCTCATCCAATAACTCTTTTGAGTCCATGCTGTCCACCTGTTCACCATATGGATGTAAGGATTCTGTGAGCAGCGTCAACGCTCTCTCTAACCAGTCCTTCATCTCACAAGGATCAAAATCCTTTTCTATCACACCTGCCATGGTTATTCACTGTGCTAGCACTTATCTGATTAAACAGATGCCAACTTCAGATTATTTTAACAGGTAAATATTTGTATTCAAGTAAGCAGTGAGTCACACACTATTTTAAGCTCTGGATTTACTCAAAAGTACTGTCATAAGTCAACTTATTCAAATGTGGGCACCTATTTGTAGGTTTTACCCCAATTCATGAATATTCTTAAGTAAATGCTTCTCTTCGCAGTGTTACTTTTTAATGTGCTTATTTTTAACAGATACAAGAACCAGGCTTTTCAGTGATATTTACTCTAAAGCACTTAACATTAAATAAACCTGCAATTTTTCTAAAAGTTTCAAGCAACTTTAGTTTTTAAACGCTTTCTTAAGCCGTTTTATCCCAGAAATTCACTATTTCAAACAGATACTCATTAAACCAGGTTGGGTGAAAAGAGAAAAGAAAAAAAAATGATGAGGAATTATAAGTCTCCCTTCAGGAAAACCGTTATACTCCTATTTCAACAGCAGGTGGTGGTGTAAGCTTATTTATACCAGCAGGAGTCTGACAACTTCCTGTGGATCGTTCGTTGACATCCTGTTGTTAGCCGCTTAGCTTAAAATTAGCATCGGCTAAACTCGGTTAAATCAACATTTCTGAACGGATTTAAAGCTTAAACGTGGCGTTGTTTCAACAAGCACGACTTCTTTGCATGAAACATGAGTTTTGGGTACATGTGGCAGCTCCATTTAGTGATTTTAAGCACAGAAAAGGCTTCGGTTGAACCGAGACTCATTTCTGGGTCACGTGACTGAATCAACCAATCAGCGTAGCAACGGGGCTGGGTTTTACGATCTGACATCAGAGGAAGTGACGACAGACACGTCTCTCAGCGAATCAGGGCTACCCAGATCAGCAGTTTTCGACCAATCGCTGCTTGCTATTTCAGCTAGCGTGTTAGCATTTAGCCCGAACATTCCGGTCAACTTTCGTCATTAAAACTGTCCAAAATGCACATTTTTCTGTTAAAAATGTAACTAATCAACTCTCAAAAGCTTACTGGGACTTCGCCAGTTTTTAGAAACGTCTCTCCATCCATTTAAAACACTCGTTTGAACTTATCAGAACCGAGCCGGACCAGAACCGGGTCGAACAGAACCCTTGTCCGTTTAAACAGAATCCACGTTTTTCACAGCTCATCAACTTTGTCACACAACAGACGTACATTTCAGCTTTAAAATGAAACCCATTGACTTTATTTTCAGCTTTCAAAACACCACAGCGACAGAACATTGCTGTATTTTCTCTGAGCACCGCAGCTGCAACACACTGCGTTTCACACAGCAGAAATCTGCACTTTTCATGCCAACATGATAAATTCAATTGTTACACGAATAACAGTCCATTTATGATACCGTACGAGGCCACCAGTTGTAGAGGAACATATATCTGTGATATATTATCCATAAATTAAACAGATTCATTCATTTTTCTGGACTGAATAATATCGTGCATTGAAATTAAATGTGACGTGAGATGATAATTTTCTTTGACCCATCAGATGAATGCGGTCATTTATTAACAGAATCAAAGTTTAACATCAAACATTTACATTAAATTGGCAAAATTGATTACAATAACAGCTTAATTAATTAGTTTTACAGTCAGGAAACCATACGGCCATGGTTTCCTCACTTCAAGCTTTACAACAGACATTTCTGAAAATATCTGGATTAATTACTGGCAGGATAGAAGAGTTTTGAAGAGGGAAAATGAAGTTTATCTTGAGAGAGATTGGTGAGGGAATTTGTCTGTTATAACCAGAACAACACGCTCCTTTGGACCCAGCTTAACCAACGGTACACGTTACGGTTGAAGATCGACTCTTTTACCTTTGCAGACGATAGTTCGGCCTCGGTGTAGAGTTCTTTTCAAACGCTTTCCAGCGTCTCTGTAAGGATAGTAGGGAACCGTTCGGAGTCGTGAGATCATCCCAGAACAGACTTCTTCATAGTTCCTCTGAACTTCTCTCGTTCAGCTTAGTTGCTATTGTTCTCCAGCATTCTGAACTCTGCATTCTCTCTCCGCACTCTTGGAACTCTATTCCAGCATTCCCTCACTCTCCCCTGGAACTAGGAAGTGTTGAACCTTTTAAAGAGGTCACTTCCAGTTCCTCTGAGAGCTTCCTGATTGGTCGATCGACCGAACAGGGGGTGGTTTTAGTGATGTAAGAGGTTATTAAAAGTCAAGGGAAAAAGATTAGATTGTTTAAGAACAGACAGAAGATGTTTTGAAGAACCCGAGACTTCGTGGAGTCAATTCTCTCATATCTGTCTGAAAAAGTTAAACATGACATTTCTTTCCAGTAAACTTGTAGTTGACCGAAACTTGACCTTTGACCAACTTACACTTGCTCATTTCAGACAGAAGATCAAGAAAATGAATAATTTGTAGTGGACTAGGCCTATGTCAAAACTGAGTCTTAGGTCAAAACTCTTGACCTTTAGGACCTTGTGGGACAGGAACTGTCATTTCATTCATTTGAACTCAGAAATACAGGTTCACCCATCCTGAGACTTTCTTTCTTGAAGATTCAAGTGAAAAGAACACTCTCTTTTTATTATCATTACTAT
Organism: Nematolebias whitei; assembly: GCF_014905685.2. Taxonomy (NCBI): domain Eukaryota; kingdom Metazoa; phylum Chordata; class Actinopteri; order Cyprinodontiformes; family Rivulidae; genus Nematolebias; species Nematolebias whitei. Next base: position 50,062,813 of record NC_056507.1, on the reverse strand, counting down.
TTTACAAATATTGATAATCAAAGTGTCTTAGTTCAAACCATTTTAGATGTTGCAGTGCACTAATCAATTTTATTAACTGAGTAATGATTTTTATTCTCATGTCAAAGCTGTTACAGAATAATTATGCATTTTCTGATTTCTGCCTTTGAGTGAGCAAGTGTGCGTTTCCAAGGTTGGAGTCAAACGAAAAACAAGTTGTTGAACGAACTGTCATGTTTTTTAGAATCCTCTCAGACGTAAATAGAGAAGTTTTAGCACCTGTTTCTGAAACGCGCCAAAACAAAACTCTCTCTGTCTGTGAGAACATTTCTGATCTGTTTCATAACAATTCTCGCTGTCTCTAACCTCTTACGTCACAAAACACACCCCGTCTGGTCGTTTCTGACCAATGAACAAATCCCAAAAGTGAACCGGTAAAGAGTCTTTAAAATGTCAGTACTTCTTGGTCTAGTCAGTTCTGCTAAGTCTGGTATGGTGCTGGAACCGTTCTGGGACAGTTCTGATGGTGTGCTGATGGAGCTCTGATGGAGTTCTGATGGAGCTCTGATGGAGTTCTGATGGAGCTCTGATGGAGCTCTGATGGAGCTCTGATGGAGTTCTGATGGAGCTCTGATGGAGTGCTGTTGGAGTTCTGCTGGATACACAGTCCAACCAGTTCTGTTCATGTTCTGATGGAGACGGGATGATCCTGACATGACAACAAGCTCTTCCGAGTTCCATGGGATTATAACACTTTCACTAGCCATTACTTCGGACGAGTAACAGCCAACCTACTGAGACGCTGAAAGGGTGTGTTAAACGGAATCTCACCTGAGACATCTCCAGGTAAAGGAGCCGATTTCATCACCTAAGTGTACTGTAAGGAAAAGCTGAAGAAAGCCGGAGAGTGTCGATTCTGGTGAACATTTCTCCTCTCACACACCATCCTACTCCCTCTAAACTTCTTTCCATCTTTAAACTTTTCTATCAAGTAGAAATTCTTCCAGATATTTTAGAAATGTCTGTGTAAAATGCTCACCCACATTCATGTGGGTAAAAGATCATAGTTGTACAGTTTTCATAAATGTCTGTGGTGAAGCAACGGAAAAATCATGGCCGTATGATTTTTCTTGATTGATTGCTTATGTTGTTATTTTCATAATTTGCCAAATTAATGTAAATGTTTGATGTTAAATTTTGATTCTGTAAATAAATGACCGCATTCATTTTGATGGGTCAAACATAAATGACGTCTCACTTTTGCATTTCCTTAAATTCAATGCACGTTTTATTCAGTCCAGAAAAATGAGGAATCCGTGTTAAATGATGAATATATCCCAGCATCTGTTCATCTACAAATTACTCTTGTAACAAACATTAAAAGGATTTCTACTTTGAATGAGGATTAAAAGTCATTAATACTGTTTCACAGTTGATTTAAAATGAGTAGTTCACTTCAACATTTAAAAATGGTTTGAACTAAACACACTTTTGATTATCACGACATTTGTAAAATAGTAATGATAATAAAAAAGAGAGTGTTCTTTCAATTGATCAGTGTAGGACACTTAGAAAGTCTCTGGATGAACTTAATTTGGTGTTTCTGGACTCAAATCCATGAAATACAGTTCTTGTCCCAGGAAGGCCCTCAAGGTCAGGATTTGACCTGAGGCTTAGTTCACTACATCACTAGCAAAACGACTGCACAGCCGGAAGACCACCCTCCTTGGGACAGTAAACAAGATTCGCTGTGAGCTTCCAGACTCTGCCAAAAAAACTTTGGACCACGAGGAATTCAGTACACAGGTGTTTTCAACCTCTGGTGCCACACTGACTGTTTATGCGCCCAAACGAAAAAAGACTATCTGCATCCTCATGTAGTGGACTAGGCCCATGTCAAAACTAAGTCTAAGGTCAAAAGTCTTGACCTTAAGAACCTTGTGGGACAGGAACTGTCATTTCATTGATTTGAATCCGGAAATGCAGGTTCACCCATCCTGAGACTTTCTTTCTTGGGGATTCAAGTGAAAGGAACACTCTCTGTTTTATTATCCTTACTATTTTACAAATGTTGATAATCAAAGTGTCTTAGTTCAAACCATTTTAGATGTTGCAGTGAACTAATCAATTTTATTAACTGTGTAATGATTTTTTCTCATGCAAAGTTAGAACTCATGTCAAAGCTGTTACAGAGTAATTATGCCTTTTCTGATTTCTGCTTTTGAATGAGCAAGTGTAAGTTGGTCCAAGGTTGGAGTCAAACGCAAAACAAGTTGTTAGAACGAACTGTCATGTTTTTAGAATCCTCTCAGACGTAAATATAGAGGTTTTTGGCACCTGTTTCTAAACTCGCCAAAACAAAACTCTCTCTGTCTGTGAGAACATTTCTGATCTGTTTCATAACAATTCTTGCTGTCTTCTAACCTCTTACGTCACAAAACACACCCCGTTTGGTTGTTTCTGACCAATGGGAATACTCCCAAAAGTGAACCGGAAAAACAGCTCTTTAAAATGTCAGTACTTCCTGGTTTACTCAGCTCTGCTCGAGATCTGTAAACTACACAGTTCTGTTAGAAGTTCTGGGATGGTGCTGGAACAGTTCTGGGACAGTTCTGTTCAGTTCTGGTACAGTTCTGCTCGAGATCTGTAAACTACACAGTTCTGTTAGAAGTTCTGGGATGGTGCTGGAACAGTTCTGGGACAGTTCTGTTCAGTTCTGATGGAGTGCTGTTGGAGTTCTGCTGGATACACAGTTCAACCAGTTCTGTGAGAGAAGCCCAGTTCTGTGAGAGACGGGATGATCCTGACATGACAACAGAGCTCTTCCGAGTTCCATGGGATTATAACATTTTCACTCGCCACTACTTCTGACGATTCACAGCATCCTAAGGAGACGCTGGACAGGTAGCGTTAACGGAGCTCCATATCTGCTGAGATAACCTCAGAAAGGTAATGAGTCAAGTTTCCTACCAAGCGTACCGGGGAGAGCTGGGTTCTGACGGAGAGTGTCAATTCTGGTGAACACTTCCCCTCCCATACCATCTTTACTCCCTCTAAACTTCTTTCCCATCTTTAAACTTTCTATCAAGTAGATATACTTCCAGATATTTAGAAATGTCTGTGTAAAATGCTCATCCACATCCGTGTGGGTAAAAGATCATAATTGTACAGTTTCATAAATGTCTGTGGTGAAGCAACGGAAAAATCATGGCCGTATGATTTTTCCTGATTGATTGCTGATGTTGTTATTTTCATAATTTGCCAAATTAATGTAAATGTTTGATGTTAAATTTTGATTCTGTAAATAAATGACCGCATTCATTTTGATGGGTCAAACATAAATGACGTCTCACGTTTGCATTTCCTTAAATTCAATGCACGTTTTATTCAGTCCAGAAAAATGAGGAATCCGTGTTAAATGATGAATATATCCGAGCATCTGTTCATCTACACTCAGTAGCATGCACAGCGTGGTGGAGACTGTGGCCACCCGAAAAAAAAAAGCCTAACACAGTCACCGACTACAACAGCCTAAAATGTGGTGTGGATGTTATGGACCAGATGGTGCGAAAGTACACTGTACGTTCAGGAACACGGCGTTGGCCAGTCGCTGTGTTTTACAACATGATTGACATTGCAGCACTGAATGCATATGTGCTTTTTCAGGCATGCACTAGGGTCAAAGAGAGACGGACGGATTTCCTGGTGAAGCTTGCAAAAGAGCTTGCACAGTCTCATATGGCAGCCAAGCAGGTGTGTAAGGAAAGCCCTCAGCAGCAACCATCCACACCTGACACAGGGAAAAGGGCATTGTGCCAGGTTAAGTGTTGCTGCAAGAATAACCATGCCACTAAGCGTTGTGTTGCCTGTAACAGGTTCACATGTGGCAAATGCAGAAAGGAGATGTTGTGGCACTGCCAGGTGTGTTTAGACAATCTATAAGTGTGATGAGTCTCTTGGGTTTTCATACCAGTCTGACAATAAGCAATGTAGCGCAATGTTGCACAATGAGTGTATGTACATAGGCTTATTGGCATAGTTCATATTTCTGCATAGTTTACATTTCTATTTACGGATACTTTTGTTATCATATTGTTGCATGCTTATTTTATTTTATCTTTTATTACTTGCTTGTACTTAGATTTATATAAAATATTTTGGACAGCCGCTGTGGGAAGCAAAGTAAGAATTTCATTGTACAGGAAAACAGGGTAACACGTCTTTAATGTGCATATAACAATAAAGCTTTGAATTTTTAATCTAAATTTCTGGTAACGTTGATTTTTATTTTTTTTTTTGAGGGGGGGTTTTCAAACCATAATAATTACAGGAGTTACATTGACGTTCCTTTGGAGACCAACTTGTTGCTGAGTAGAGTGTCTTTAGAATTACTTCTTGCAAATGTAATGGCCTCATTTACATAGCAATGGAGGCAAGCGGGCTGAATTTGAATTAATTTAAATTTGAATTCTTTCTAAAGTCAAGTTCAAACCTGCCATGGGATTCCTTAGGATTTAAAGGTATAACTGCCAAATGGCAAAGGTCTGGGAGTTCTAGTGTTAGTGAGGCTGAAAGGCATCACTAAATACTCATAGTGACCTGTTGGTGTGTTTAAGGCAGTCTTCCATTCGTCTCCCTCTCTAATTCTGACTAAATGGTATGCATTACGCAAGTCCAACTTGGTAAAAACATTGGCCCCTTGAAGCAACTCAAAAGCAGTATTCATGAGGGAAAGATGGTAACAGTTCTTTACAGTGATGTTATTGAGACCTCGATAATCAATACAGGGGCATAAGGAGCCATCCTTCTTCCCCACAAAAAACAAACCAGCACCTGCAGGAGATGAAGATGGGCGAATAAGGCCAGCCTTACAGGCGTCATTAATGTAGCTCTGCATGGCTTCGTTCTCTGGTCTAGAGAGGGAGTATAAGTGTCCCCGAGGGGGAGAGGTGCCTGGAAGGAGGTCAATGGCATAGTCATAGGGTCTGTCTGGTGGCAGAGCAGTGGCTCTGTGCTTATTGAATGTCTCCTTAAGATCGTGATATTCAGGTGGAACTTTACTCAGGTCAGGGTAAGTCTCTTGGACACCCTCTGACAAGGAAAAAGAACTAGCATGAAGTAAGCATTTGGTAAGACAATCTTGACCCCAACCAAGCACTTCACCGGTGACCCAGTTAAGATGAGGATTTTGTGTACGCAGCCATGGAGACCCAAAGATCAGTGGTAACTCAGGTGTCTTAATAGCGAGAAACTTAATGGTTTCATGATGGTTGCCCCCTACCGTGACTTTGATGGGTTCTGTGGAGTGAGTTACCTTATGAAGGAGATGACCATCAATAGCTTGAACCTCTTGGGCACATTCAACAGGAGTGAGCTTTATCTTGAGAGTGGAGGCCAAATCTAAATCAATAAAATCTGCATCGGCTCCTGAGTCCACAAAAACGGGGAGTTTGTGTTCCTGTCCATGAAGATGAAGAAGAGCCTGCAGTGACATGAGTGAAAAAGGTCTTGCTCTGACTTGGTGGCTCAGTAGAAGCCTCTTGTCTCCTACTGAGCCATGTCTTTTAACAGACACCCTCTTGCTTGGTGTCCCTCCTTAGCACAATAGAAGCAGAGGTTATCCTTAAGCCTTCTCTCACGTTCCCTTAATGAAAGCCTGGTCTTTCCAATCTGCATTGGTTCAGGTTCCTCAGGTTGTGATGGATATACTGGAGCAACAGGGGAAAGACTAAAACCTCCCTCTCTGCGAGGTGACAAGTAGGCCCTTGATCGTTCACTCCTCCTGGCCTGAGGTCAATCCAACTGGCAAGAACCTCCACTTCCTCCAAGTCCTTTGGTGTGTCTCTGGTGGCGATTTGGTCCTTCACCTCCTCATTGAGACCTTGATAAAATGTATCACACAAAGTGTCATTGTTCCAGTTACTATCAGCAGCTAGCGTGCGAAAGTCAACGATATATTCTGGCACTTGTCTCCTTCCCTGCCTTAACTTCAGAAGACTCCTGGCTGCCTCTTGCTCAGGAACGACAGGATCAAAAATTCTGATCAACTCTTAAGAAAACTCTTTAAAAGAGTAACAGACATCAGAGTCTCTCTGCCATTCAGAAGTACCCCAAAGTTTAGCTTTACCTGACAGGAGTGAAATTACATATGCCACTTTGGCTCTTTCAGTGGGGTATGATGAAGATTGTAGCTCAAACTGGATAGAACACTGAGTCAAAAAAAGGAAGGCATTGAGCAGGCTCACCTTTAAACACCTTGGGTGGGGACAGCTTGGGCTCATGCATAGGAGAAACATGACACTGAGCTACTGGAGCTCTCGCAGAAGTAGATGGCTGAGGAGGAGAAGGATTAGACATACCCTGCAGTAATGCAGCTGGGTCCATGATGGCCAGATTATACTGTAATGATTAAGTAAACTAAGGACCCACCAAAACAACTACCAAAACACAGAAAAAAAACATTTACAGGCTTTATTTTAAATGAAGACTGCAGCTCTGGACACTGGACCTCAGGGACTGATTTGCAGATCTGAAGCAGAGAGAGTCAGGTGAGTGACAGGGGCAAGGCAGGTCAATTTTAGCTCCGAAAGAGATTAGACCAAGCTGTCAAGGTAAGGACATCCCAGGAAGAGCACGGTCCGAGCAAATGGTCCAGATAGATGATGAGGTCTTCACAGAACAAAACAGGTTAGAGAAAATTGGCAGGCTGAGCAGAATCCAGAGGGCCAGGCAGGAATCAAACCATAAGATCCGAGAGCAACAACTTGTCAGGCAGAGGAGCAGGCAAGGCAAAGTAAAAAGCCAGGCAGGGCTCAAAACCTTGAGATCAGAGAGCAAACGTTGGCAGACAAGGATCAGTCATAAACAGGGGTTCAGAAAGGCAGAAATGGGTCAGGCTCTCTAAAGAGCTTGGTTTGGCTAGAAATGGCTGGATCTCTTTGGCTGAAAACTTCAGATAATCTGGCACTGGTGCAGTGGCTGAGAGAGGCTTTTAAACAGCTTGAGATGATTAGGCAGACACAGGTGAGCTGGGTTAAGTGATAGGAGTTGAGGGAGAGCAACAAAAAAGGAAAAACATGACATGAACAGTCCAGAAAACATGAATCATGACATGTCAACAGAAAATGAAACAATTAAGTGTAGTGAATTGCAGAACAACAGTGTAATTTGCTTAAAACCCAACGGCCTTCCACTTCGCTGGGAAGGACAAGGAAAAAAGAAAACTCTCAAAGCTACAACAAGTAAACATGATGTCCGAGACATGAAAGTAAAGCCTGTGAAAGTGATGGATGTTCATATCTGTGGAGAATGTAGAATTGCCACTCTACCCCAGATAACCATCATCACACAGTGGGATCTGTATGGAAAAGGACCAAAGGAGTGTACATGTGAATGGGATGGGGCCATCGTCAAATACTGCAGAAACCGTGTAGTTCAAATGCAGGATGGATGGCTGCTCCACTCAGAAATAGTGGTGGATTGGCAAATAAGAAGATACTATGACCCTCTCAAATCCTTCAAAGCTCAACTGGACGAAAAGAAGTTCGAAGCCCCTAAGAAACTCCCTATAGTACAAAGGTACGACCTGGGACCGAATGTACGACCTACCTGCCTTTGTATCCTGGACTAGGTGGAACTGAGGAAGGGGTAGTGACCGACAAAGAAGAAATGCGCTGGAATCTTCTAGATTTACTAGAACAGTCAGTGCAACAGTCCTTGACTTATAGTCCCTCCATGAGTAGTGCAAAAGATGTACCACTCAGTAGGGCATTAACAGAGTACTCGAGTAATCTACACATCGATTGCTAGGACATCTATCGAGGTTAAAAATGTAACGTCGAGTATCCATAGTGACGTCATATTATGTGACCACCTATGATCGTAGAGGGCGGTGTTGCACTGTTGCAGGTCACAGAGTATGGTGTAACACCGGGTCCAATCCACTGAACCAGAACCAGCTTCCTCTGACCTTGTTTCACAAACAAAAAGCAAAAAATATTAATCTCTAAACCTATAAAAAAATCTATAAAAATATTCATCTCTAAAACTAAATTTAATGCGCACCACAGCTGGCGGTGGTGCGGGTGATCGAACCCCCCCACTGTTTTGTTTAGTTTTTGACGTGCTGCACATTTCTTCACATTTGCAGTTTAATAATAATAACTAATAGTTTAGTTTTTCTTGTGACTTATTTGCAGTATGATAAATGGTAGGAGCATAATATACGCTCCCAATGTTTTGTTGGTCTTTTATTTGGTAAATAATTACCTTTTTTTGCGGTTTTATTTATTTATTTATTTTTGTATCTTGAGATATATGATGTCATCAAATACTCGAGTTTTACTCGAGTTTTATTATGTTTATGTCGAGTTTAAAAATTATATACTCGTTCAACCCCTACCACTCAGTACCCATTGGTTTTCAGAGTGTTCAGAGACCGCATAGAGGCAAACAGCTCTGAAACGGATCAATTGGCTGACAAAGTTAAGAATGAGGCGCAGAAATGTGGTTGGGAAGGTCCCTGGGAATTGATGACATGGACCTAGCTAATAGCGGAGGTAATGTTAAACCAAGATCTCCCATTAGTAGACCTGCCTGATGTTCCACGCGAGGCAGGAACCAGGCATTCAAATCTGTATTATTATACAACCATCTAAAAAAGTTAAGTCTGGTCCTCTGGACATTCAAAAAACAAAACAAAGGGAAAAAATGTAGAAACGTTTTGTCTTTCATCCGAAAGACTTCTTCAGTTTGAGGTGCTGTATTCACCTCAGGTTTATAAATAGCACCCTCTCATAGTGGATCAACCAGTTTGCTGCTGACAGCCAAAACCAGCTGCTCACATAATCAAGGAGGACCATCAGCCTAACGATGGATCGTTAGCGCCCTGATGGCTGTTTGTCTGTAGAGGTCATGACCGTAACACCCTCCCCCATAAAATTCTACACAGAGTAAAATGGATGTGTCATATGTAAAACAGCTAGATCAACACTACATTTGGGAAAGTACATCAGCTATCACATTCTCAGCTCCTTTCTTATGCATGATGTCCAAGTTATATTCCTGGGCAAGTAAGCCCACTGCATTAATCGCTGGTTGTGGTTGTACATGCATTTCAGGAATACTAAAGGGTTATGGTCAGAATAGACTATAACAGGGCTTGGTGTAGAACCTACATAAACTTCAAAACGCTGCAAAGCGAGTAGCATGGCTAAAGTTTCCTTTTCAGTTGTGGAGTAGTTTAGTTGATGATGCTTGAACTTAGCTGAGACGTAAGAAACTGGGTGACTGATGCCATCTGCTCCATCCTGCAGCAACACAGCTCCAGCCCCAGTGGCACTTGCATCTACTTCCAGCTTGAAGGCCTTGGTGAAGTCAGGAGCTGCCAATACAGGGGCACTGCAAAGAAGAGGCTTTGCACAGTCAAATGCATGTTGGCATTTAGTACTCCACATGAATGGTTCCTTTGGACTACATAGATGAGTTAGGGGAGCCACCACCATAGAAAAATTTCTGCAGAAGCATTAGCCAACCAAACCCAAGAATCGCCAGAGCTCACGTCCTGTGGTGGGCACAGGGTAGCTCAGGATAGCCTCCACCTTCGCATTCACGGGACGTACCTGGCCATGGCCCACTTCCTTTCCAAGGTATGTCACAACTGCCTTGGCAAACTCACATTTTGCTAGGTTTAAGGTGAGGGAGGCTTGGGCTAAATTGGCAAACACAGCTTTCAGAGTGTTAATATGATCAGTCCAGGATGATGAATAGATTACAATGTCATCTAGGTTGACATTACAGTTCCTAATGTCTCCGAACACAAAATTCATCAGTCACTGAAAAGTAGATGGTACATTGAGCATTCCAAATGTAATTACTGTGTATTGTAGGAAGTGGTCTGGTGTGACAAAAGCTGAAATATCAGAAGCTCTGGGGGTCAGGGGAACCTGCCAGTACCCTTTCAGCAAATCTTATTTTGTTATATGAATAGCTGCACCAATGCTGCCTATGCAGTCTTCTATGTGAGGCAACGGGTACGACTCAGGGACTGTGACTGCATTTACTCTCCTGAAGTCTGTACAAAAATGTGGAGAACCATCTGACTTTGGTGTCAAAAGACACAGAGAGCTCCAGGAGCTACAACTTTGTACAGCCAAACCATTTTCCAGTAGGTACTGGACCTCTTTTTTCATCATTCCACTTTTGACTGGGGGACAGCGATATTAAGCTGTTTAATGGGGGACACATTGGCCACGTCAATATCATGCTCCAGTGCTGTGGTCCTGGAAGGCACATCTCCAAATAGAGTAGGGTATGTCAGGATCAGGCTTTCCTCGTCATATTTCTCCACCCTGGGAAGATATGACAGGTATGCATCTAAGGCATCAAGAATTACAGAGTTTGTCCCTGGGCAAGACACTGAACCCTTCACTGTCTCCCATGTGTGTCCCATTGGTGTATGAATGTGATCTAAAGCACTGATTATTGTTTGTAGGGATATAGTAGAGTGCTGTATGAATGGGTGAATGAGGGCATAGATTGTAGTTTTGTACTTGGTTTGAGTGTTTGGATGAGATAGAAAGGTGCCGTATAAGTACAGTCCATTTACCATTTAAATTGCACTTAACTCAGTCTTGGTGAATTGTGTTAATCGGGTGGTGGTGGGCTGGATGGTATCAAATTCCAGCCTAGATTATTGTCCCAGTCTGCCCCTGCTGCAGCACCTTCAAATCTTTAGATCTGTTTACAACATTTTACTGCTCCTTTCACACTTTGTTCTGGTTCAGGTTCTTTCAGCTTCCTTGTGCAAATTTAAACATTTTTTGCTACTTTCAACTAGTTTCAGTTGGTTTTTTTTTCAGCTGTTTTATGATTCTTTCAGCTTATTTCTGCTATTTTCAGCTTTTTCTGGTTTTATGCAAATGATAACTTTTTCATCTAATTTCACATTTTTTAGATAATTTCAGCTCTTTCCACTTCCTTCTCTTAGGTTAAGCTTCTTTCTGCCTTTTTTTTGCTACTTCTTAGATGTTTTTGAGTGCTAATTTTAGCTTAACCAGGCTGAAGCTCAGAGGAGATCGAGCGTTCTCAGTCGTGGGCCCTAAACTCTGGAACAATCTGCCCATCAACATTCAACAGGCCACCTCAGTCTCTGCTTTTAAATCTCTCCTAAAAACACATCTGTACTCACTGACATTTAACACAGTGTGATCAGCTTTAGATCTAGTTTTTCATTGATGCTGATTCTGTTTATGCTTTTGTTATTATTCCTATTTAACACAAGGTCATCTGATCTGATTTAGTATTTCATTGTTTCTGACTGAGTTTATGCTTTTTGTTATTATTTCCTTGACTTTTGACACAACGTGATCTGATTTAGTATTTCATTGTTTCTAATTGTTTTTGGTTTTATATTTTTATTCCATGTGCTGTAAATATATCTTGCTACTTTTTATCTGATGATGTGATATTTTTGTTAAGCACTTTGGTAACAGTTTCTGTTTTAAATGTGCTCTATAAATAAATCTGACTTGACTTGACTTTTTTTTTTTGCTGATTTCCTAATTTTTGTGGTAATTTCTGCATATTTAAACCTACTTTAGTAAATATGTGTTCTTCCTGCTTTCTGAATGACAAAGCCCTCCGGATAGAGGGCAAAACGTCTTTATTAAAAAAAAAAAAAAGAAACTGTCAAGATGACCCAAATGAGAATTGTTGGATTTTGAACTTTGAACCACTTTGGCTGTGGCTGCCTGCCTGGGAGGAGTCGATGAGGGAAAGGACGGTCCCCAGAAACCATCTTAGCTCCAGCAAACTGGTTGGTCCACTTAAGGTGTTTACTGCTTGGTGGGGAAACAGTTTACTGGAACTCCTCTGACTGATGAAGCCCTCCAGATAGAGGATGAAACATCTCTATAAAAATGAAACTGTCCAGATGACCCAACTGAGAATTATTGGGTTTCTGCTTTCTTCTGTTAATTTAGACTTGTTCTTCCATTTCAGCTACATTTCAATTTTTTAATCTAATTTCAGCTGTTTTTCAGCAAGTTCTTCTGCAATTAGCATTCACACTGCATTTTCACAGGAAATGTGATAAGCTATGTCTTATCTTATTTCTCTTGTTTAATATTTGTAGTGATAAACGTCCTTGACTTTGACCAACATCCCCTGACCCAGTAATTTTCTTCTCAAGGTTTAATTTATAAAATATTTTGCTAATGGTACAAACACACATAACAAATGCTCAGAGACACAGGCAAAAACATGATCGCCCATCCTTCAACGGAGGGCAATAACGAATATGAATTAAGTCTGCTTACTGCTTGAAGAATGGGACCAACACTGAAGAAGGGCACCTGAAGAACCCACCCCTCGACCTGTGGGTGGGATCTCAGCAGATGGATCCACACCCAGCCACCCCACCCCCACCCAGTCTGCTCACAGCAGCATCAGTTGTTTGGCCCACAGTAAGGGAGCTGGTGTAATGAAGAGCCTTCTGCCTGCAGCCTGGAACACGTTTACATTTGTTTTTCTGCATCATTGAACCATACACACACACACACGCATGCACGCATACATGAACGCACGCACGCATGCACACACACACACACACACACCCTTAGGGTTAGGGTTCTTCCTCAGCATCACTTGGACTCCACATGAAGTCCGGCTCTGACTGAACTTTTTTCTGGAGGACTTGAATCGTTTGTTTTTTTTCACAAACCTTTAGAGGCCGTGAGGAAATGATCTGAACCATATCCATGATGGACGTTTCAGGGACTCTGATCTCGGCTCGACCTTACTGGACCTGCTGCAACTGGAAGGTTCTGGTTCTGCTCTTCATCTCCGTCTGCAGCAGCAAGAGCTCTGAGCTGGACTGCCACCCTGGCTGCTCCTGCTCCTCCTCGGAAATCTTCTGCAACAGATCAGACAGTGGTCAGGTGTTCCCGGTGGCAGCACTGCTGGGCTCCGGGGCCAACAGCAGCGGGACTTTGGAAGATCTGGTCCAGAACATCACCAACATGTGAGTCCACTTCCACGTACATCAATGTTTTCTGAAAAAGGTTTCATTAGAGCAAAACTCTGAAATTGTGTTTGTAATAAAATGATCTGATTGAGCAACATTCGAAGCGGGTGTCTGATTCAGGGAATGATGAGTTTATTACCATTAAACTCATAAGAAAACTTCAAAAATAAAGTTAAAACTTTTCTGTTATGGACTGAGTTGACCCAGTTTGGCCCATCCAAAACAAACAGGAAAGTGTTAGAATAATTTATTATTATTTATAATTAATTGTTTATTAATTAATTAATTAATTATTTATTTATTTATTTATTTATTTTTACATCATGTCAGTTATTTATACCAAATATCTAAACAAAATGAAAAACAATCTTCTCTGGAATCAAAGAATGATAGCATTCTGGAGTAGAACGGTCCACCCAGCAGAACTTCAACATCCACCATGGTCCGAACAGAACCGGGACAAAGAGCTTAGAACCATATTTACAGCACATCTGATATTAGAGGAACACAACACAGACATCATTTCATTAATGTAGTGAGAAAATTCTTATTGCAGAGAAATGCTAAAAAACAGCTGAAATTAGCTAAAAACATGCTGAAATTGAAGAACAAGTTTAAATTAGCAGAAGAAAGCTGAATGAACACATTTGCCCAATTAGGCTGAAAGAAGCAGAAATGAGGGCAAAAAGTGGAAATTATATGGGAAAAAAAAGCAGAAATTTGCACAAAAATGTAAAAAGTAGCTAAAAAGGCAGAAAGTAGCTGAAATTAACAGGATGAAGTGGATAGAGCACATTTTTTGCTGAACTAGGTCAGAAAAAGTTTAAATGAGTGCAAAAAAATGTGAAATTAGTTGAAAAATCTAAAATTAACATAAAAACAGCTACTGTAAATAGTAGCTGAAATAAATGAAACTTGCAGAAATAAGCTGAATCGAATATAACAAATTGAAAGTAGCTGAAAGTAGCTGAAAAGTTAAAATTTGCAGAAGGAAGCTGAAAGAATCTGAAGCAGAACCAAATGTGAAAGGAGCAAAGGTTGTAAACAGATCTAAATATGTGAAGGATGTAAAATGAGCTCAATTTATATTCTGAGAATAAAAATGACAGCAAAGTCTAAATATTTCGAAAAGCTAAAGTTGCACCAATACCAAAAGTCATAGCAGGGTTGTCCTGAAAGAGCTGAACGTTTTGATTTGTGATTTGTTGAAATTGCTTGAAATCTACGGGACTAGAATCGCGCTGAGAAACATACAGAAGAAAAATGGATCACAATAGAGTGTTCAGACAATAATAATCATATCTTATCAGTCGTCTCTGAGCACAGATGAATAAAAATAAAGCTCAACAATCCAATCTTTGTTTCATGTTCAACTCTGGAAACAAGACATAAAGGAAAAGACAAAAGTTGGACTCTAAAAATATTACTGTAAATGTTTAACTCTAAATTTGACTGACCTTTTCTCTAATATTTTAATAATTCCTGTTGTCCTTAAGTCTGGTTCCAAAGATGATATTTTAACTGTGAAATATATATATATATTTTATCTCTTCTGTATTTATTTAATAAATTAAAGCTTCCTGGACTCATTTTTGATGACAGAGGTCCAGTTTTTAACCAAACATGATAATCGATAATTCCATAATAATTTTTGTTTTTTGTGTTGAAAGAATGATGGAGAAAGAAAAGATGTCTGATCTGACTGGAAGAAATGTCAGAACATCAGACATTCAGATTTTATGACCTTTTTATGCTTTTTCTTATTATTTCAAATTTAAATAATTGCATTTTTTTGTATTCTTTTTTTTTTTATTTGCTGTTTTCTTCTTGTTGGAACACCGAGACCAGAAAAAAAAGGTCAACAATCGTCTCACAATGAAAAGCAGCTTTGATTAACTGCAATGTGAACCCAGAGACTCAGAAATCAAAAGTTAAATTTACTGTCATCAGTTCTGGTCTCAGGGCGGCATGGTGGCACAGTGCTGTCTCTCAGCGAGAAGGTTGATGGTTTGAATCCTGTCCTGGACCTTTAAGGGTTTTCTCTGGGTACTCCGGTTTCTCCCACAGACCAAAAACATGCATGTTAGGCTGATTGGTAACTCTAAATTGTCCCTAAGTGAGAGTGAGAGAGAGAATGGTTGTTTGTCTCTATAGCTGCTTTGCCATCGATGAGTGCGACTCCACTCATCTTATCTGTTCTTCTCAGATGGAGGTGATCGATCACTGTGACTTGTTTCCCCACACTGTGGGTGGGATCGTCAATGCAAAGTGAATGGTATTGTAACTGGTCATTGTATTCGAGCCACTCCGCCTGTTGTGGTCCTTGCCATATAATTGTACTTGTGGTTGATTGTCCTATAATTGTTAATAATTATAATTGACAAAGTTGTTATAATCTTAAGGGGATAGAGATATTTGTCAAACCAAAATTCAGAACTAGTCTGAAGGGAAGGTCTACCTCAATCCAAGGAGTTGGATTGTGGAATGGTCTAGAGAGTGATGTGAAAAATGCCAAGTCAATGTGCACATTTAAGAAAAAGATCAAAACTGAATTGTTAAAAAGTATATATGAAGTAGCTTAGTGTGTGTTTTGTATTAGAATTAGAAAAATTAGAAAGTTATTCATTTTGTTCTGTTACTTGAAGATTATTATGATTGAAATAATTGTTTGAAAAAGGGGCAAATATAATAAGATTTTTTCTTCTTTCTGCTGCCTTTCATTTTAAATCTTTTGTATCTTTTTATATTGTTATGGAATTGTTTTGTACCTTTTTAAAATGAATAAACTTTATACCATACCATACCATACCATACCATATAATTGGACTTCGGTTTCTTTAGCTTATCTTAGTGCTGCTTATAAGTCCGGGTGTAGCCATGCTGCCATCATCTCTGATATCTCTCTGTAAATGAGTTAGTTTCTGGTTGTGCCATCCATCAACATGATTAGGTTGAGGTTCAGATGTAGTTTACAGTTTTTCTGGGCAGATCATCTGGTGATGTAGCTCTACTAGCTGGTGAACAGCTGCAGTCTACTCATGTCAAAATCAACACCTCAAAGCAGTCTGCTTGGAACCTCAAAGAAGTTGATCCCAAGAACCAGGCTGAGTGGGGGTGGGTGCCAGCAGTGGGCAGGCCCTTAACTGGTGCCATGTTCTGGTGAAGATTCTCAGTCATCCAGGACATGATAAATTCAAAAAACGCTCAATACAAAAACAACTGGACTTTATTTGTAACAGAAGACGTTTCGCTCCTCATCCAAGGAGCTTTCTCAGTTCAAAGAGCAGTGAGTGTGGGGTTCAGGTTACAAAGCTGAGATAAGATACACATACATTATGTAGATTGAAAATTCACACCTCAAACCTTAACAGTAGGGGTTTCTTAAGGTCTTCCATCCATCCATCCATAAATTTTCTTCCGCTTATCCAGGGTCGGGTCACGGGGGTAGCAACTTAAGTAGGGAGGCCCAGACTTCCCTCTCCCAGCCACTTGGGTCAGCTCCTCTGGGGGAATTCCAAGGTGCTCCCAGGCCAGCCGAGAAACATAGTCCCTCTAGCGTGTCCTGGGTCTTCCTCTGTGTCTCCTCCCGGTGGGACGTGCCCGGAACACCTCACCAGGGAGGTGTCCAGGAGGCTTCCTAACTAGATGCCCGAGCCACCTCAACTGGCTCCTCTCGATGTGGAGAAGTAGCAGCTCTACTCTGAGTCCCTCCCGGATGACCGAGCTTCTCACCCTATCTCTAAGGGAGAGCCCAGACACCATGCGGAGAAAACTCATTTCGGCCACCTGTATCCATAATCTTATTTTGGTCACAACCCAAAGCTCATGACCATAGATTAGGGTTGGAACGTAGATCGACCGGTAAATTGAGAGCTTCGCCTTTTGACTCAGCTCTCTCTTCACCACAACAGACCGGTATAGCACCCGCTTCACTGAAAATGCTGCACCTATCTGTCTATCGATCTCACGCTCAGTTTTTCCCTCATTTGTGAACAAGACCCCGAGATACTTGAACTCCTCCACCTGGGGCAGGACCTCCTCCCCAACCTGGAGAGGGCACTCTACCCTTTCCTGGCTCAAGACCATGGCCTCGAATTTGGAGGAAGTGATCCTCATCCCGGCCGCATCACACTCGGCTGTGAACCGCTCCAGCGAAAGCTGTAGATCACGACTTGATGAAGCCAATAGGACCACATCATCTGCAAAAAACAGAGAAGTGGTCCTAAGGCCACCAAAATGGATGCCCTCAACACCTTGGCTGTGCCTAGAAATTCTGTCCATAAAAGTTATGAACAGAATTGGTGACAAAGGACAACTTTTGCGGAGTCCAACTCTCAATGGGAACAAGCCCGACTTACAGCCGGCAATGCGGACCAAGCTCTGACACGGGTCGTACAGGGACCCAACAGCCCGTATTAAAGGGTCTGGTACCCCATACTCTCGGAGTACCCCCCACAGGGCTCCCCAAGGGACACAGTTGAATGCCTTCTCCAAGTCCACAAAGCACATGTAGACTGGTTGGGCAAACTCCCAGGCACCCTCCTGGACCCTGCTGAGGGTGTAGAGCTGGTCCAGTGTTCCACGACCAGGACGAACACTGCACACTACTCCTCCTGAATCCGAGGTTCAACTATCCGATGGACCCTCCTCTCCAGAACCCCTGAATAGACCTTACCAGGGAGGCTTAAGAGTGTGATCCCCCTGAAGTTGGAACACACTCTATGGTCCCCCTTTTTGAATAGGGGGACCATGACCCCAGTCTGCCAATCTAGGGGAACTGCCCCCGATGTCCACGCAATATTGTAGTCATGTAAGCCAACACAACCCCACAACATCCAGAGCCTTAAGGAAATCCAGGCAGACTCTTAAGGTCTTTGTTACTCTATTTCACAGATGAGGCCCCTCTGTTCCAATCAGGTGTGAAACTTGCTGGGAATCAGTCTTAAAGTTGCATTATACGTTTTTGAAAGATGAAATCAGAGGCCTTCTCCTCTGTTAAGATATGTTTTTTCTCTTTTAACATTAATTACTTCCTTCACCCCCCTCTTAAGGGGTGCCATGTGGTATCGATGAGTCAACAGTGTCAAAGTGCTGTGCTATATGTGTCTCAGTGGGTATGTTTACATGGACAAAAGTAACCGGATCAGATGGCCGGTCGGAACAAAAGTGTGTCATGTAAACGCTCCGTTCGGGTTATTTTTTGTGTATTGGGCGCGATCCGTTATAATTTGTGATCAGATCGAAACGGGTGGTTTACGCCGATCCGTAGCCCGATCGGTGCGCATGTAAACACTTGATCTGTTCGTTTTTATCTGATGGTGAAAAAATGACCTGACTGCGCATGTGCGACGCGTACCTCTACGTGTTTCCTTTTCCGCCTGGCTAATGTGTAGATGCTAACATGGCGGGGAAGCAGAACTGGTCGGTGAGCGATACAACATTTCTAATCGAAACGTTAAAAGAACTCAAAATTATCGAACGCCTTGACGGTCGAAAGTGTAGGAACACGGAGTTATTTAAACAAGTGCATGAAAAACTGGAAGAAGCCGGAATCCATGAACAATTGAGCAAATAAAAAAATCGCTGGAAGAGCTTGAAAGCTAAGTACTACCAAGCTAAAAACAAGAACGGGAGAAGTGGCTCCGACCCCACCACTTTTTCATTTTACATTTGATGGACGAACTGATGAGAGAGCGGCCACTGGCCAACACGACAGGCAGCGGTGTGGACCAAGGTTATGAGGAGGAATCTGAGGACTACAGCCCCAATGCAAATCCGGAACAAAGCATCCTTTCCGGTAAGATACTCTTCAAGCCACATTAACCCTCTGTACTGTATTACTTGGTGTAATTGGGATACAACAAATATGTTAAAATGTAATTATAATAAGAAACAAGAGTAACTTTAGGGCTAGCATAATTATACCTCCAAGGATTGTGCACAATAGAGAACATGAGACCTATATTGTGGATTATAACACTACCCCAACTAACCAGATAATTAACCTAACAAATTTCAACATACCAGGGGACCAGTTAGACTTTATTTTTTTCTTTTTCAGATGATGAGTCCAGCTTTGAAGAGGCAGCTGGCAGCAGCACACACCAAGTAACAGAAGACAGTGGTCCTAGAAACTTTCAACAGACAAGGACATCAAGGAAGAGTAAGTTGTGTGTTCCAGATGACAAAAACAGTAACAAATGTTTATACAGTGTTTAGAGAGATTATGTTAGTACTGCATCCAAGCAAGTAATAGTGTTTTACATCATTGCAGGACCATGAGGGAACTCTGGTTATGCAAGGGCCATGCAGACTTGGGCCACCGAACAGCAATCCTTCTACCAGAAGATGCAGAGTCCCAGAACAAATGGATAGAAGAACAACAGGAACGATGGCAGCAAAGAGAAGAAAGGTTGTTTGTAAGGTACTTAGAAGAAAACACACTCTCAACTGAGCGCGTAGTGAGGCAATGTTTTGATGGATTAAAGTCCATCATGACTCAAATGACCCCACCTCCACAGGGAAGATCTCCAGTTCCTCCCTACCCTCAGCATCAATACCCAGGTCAAAGCCGGTCTGCTCAATTTCCTCAGAACCCAAGCTACAACTCGGATTATCACCTCCATGACCTAAGCTAAAGTTAAAAAAAAGTTTATTTGAGCAGCAGCTAAGGTTTCTAGATAGATTAGATTAGATTAGATTAATAGATAGATAGATAGATAGATAGATAGATAGATAGATAGATAGATA
>NC_056507.1:50038574-50043050 GCF_014905685.2 Nematolebias whitei | reverse complement strand
ATAGATAGATAGATAGATAGATAGATAGATAGATAGATAGATAGATATTTTTTGATATTGTAATTCTGAAAGTACAGGATGAGTTGATAAAGAAGTTACTGTTGAATTACACGTTACTGTAGTTTTAAATGACCAAAGAATGTTTTTTTTCTGTTTTCATTACAAGATGTGATGATCTGTGCACATTGTCTGTTTTGCACAAACTTTTTGAATGTATAATTTTTATGTTTTTGTGATGTAGGCTACCTCAAATTGCACTGAGAATGAAACACATTTCACACAGTGCCAACAAGCAATATAAAATGTTTACAAGAATTTATTAAAATGTTTGGTCCATTAAAGAGCTCCGATGTACACTAGTATTATTTGCCGTTTTGTTATAATATCTTTATACAAATGTTAGCTGCATCTGAACACATACATGACAAGTATATATTGTATATTTAAAAAACCCCTTTAATGCAGATGGCCTGTACGGAGTGGAAACTTGGACATATATGCAGTCAGTGCCTCTCTTGCACCGTTTCCACCAACACTCCACTGAAGATTCACTGGCTGGTTAGGCTGAGGGTAGTTGTTTGCACGGTCACGTGCCTCTTCCAACCAGTTGCTGTTGCCATAATCCCTCTCCCTCTGGCAGAAGTTGTGGAGTGCACAACAGGTGGCGATCATTTTTGGAGCAAAGGTGAAATGAAAGTCACTTCTTTTTAGAACTCTCCACCGTGACTTCAGCAACCCGAAGGTCATCTCTACGCCCACCCTGACTGAGCTAAGGTAAACATTAAATGACTCTTGTTGAGGAGTCAGATGAGGAGAGTTTGGGTATCCTTTGATGAGCCAGTCCAACAGCGGGTATGCAGGGTCACCAACAACGAGGAGACTGACGTCCTTTCCTTCAATGTTCCTCACAGACTGCAAAAAAAGGACATACTAATATTTAGTATTTTACTTAGACATTGTTTAAAGGCATGGTTCAAACAAACTTTAAAAAAAAAAAAAAACTTTACAGCTATGTATCTCTACTTTGAGAACCTTAGCTGTAATAGTTGTAGTAATACTAAATACAATATAGCAAATATTGGCAACATTTAACCATTTGTTTAAAGGCATGCTTCTAACAAACATTTAAAAAAATAATTTTACAGCTAAGTATCTCTACTTTATAGTTTATAGTTGTAGTAATAATAAATACAATATAGTAAATATTAGCCTTACTTTTGGCATTAGATGAGCCCTTTGATAGAGGTCAGAGTGGCGCAGGACATTGGCATCATGGGCACTGCCTGGCATCTTGCAACTGATGCTCCAGAAACTGAGAAAAACAGAGGAAGAACAGTAATTAATAATAAATACAGACAGTATCAAGCATAGACAGGTAGAAAAAGAAAGAAAAACAAGTTTATTTAAACATACAGTGTTTATTTGTCTTACCAGCAGTTGTTGTCCACAACAGCTTGGAGGACATAGGATGGCCAGCCTTTACGGTTAACAAAGTCTTTATATCCATCAGAGGGGGGAAGAACCGGGATGTGTGATCCATCGATGAGACCCATAATATGAGGGATGTGATGGGAAGCCTCAAAAGCTCTGGCGATCTCCAGTGCCTCCATGTCAGTTGGTGCTCGGATCAGCTGTTTAATTGGCCCTCTCACCATGCTTTTACAAAACATGTACACACAATTTTTAACACTGCTCTTACTTATTCCAAATTGATTTGCAATGACTCGCTATTCGGCACAGCTGCCCAGTTTATACAGAACAACTGCAACTCGCATCATGAGCGGAATTGGAGTTCTAACAGTCACCTCTTCTGGGGCTAAATGACTCTCCATCAAAGTGCACAACTTCGTGAAAGACAGACGTGTCATGCGAAAATTCTGCTTCCACTCCGGGTCGGTGAACTGCGTGAGGACCACACGCTCCCACCAGTCTTTACTTCGGACTTTCATCCACTGGTTTCTGGTCGTTTGTGGAGGTAGTGGCAGCAGCATTAAACTTGCCGGCAGCAAAGAACTTTCTCGGATGTATTTTTCCTTCCGCGCTCTCATCCTACGAAGAAAAAAGACTAAAAGCATGCGTTGCTTCGCCTGTAGCTCAAGCAGGGAGTGAGTAACAACTCCATCACAGTCATTAAAACCTGTCGCGGGTCCATTTTTGACGATCAAGTGTGTTTACGTTCGTCCCGGAAAGAGAACTTCTTCTTCTATGGTTTACACGGAAGTAACTTCTTCTTCGGTGGTTTTTTAAGGAGAGTTTACCACTCTGCGCATGTCAGTACTTCTGTTCAGAATCAAAGCCCGTTGCATGTAAACGCACATCGTGAACGGATTGTGCCCATGTAAACGATACATTTGAATTATTCAAACAGAACACATTTCAATCCGGTCAAAGAATTCTGCGCATGTAAACATAGCTAGTGATGGACTAGAGACCTGTCCATGGTGTACCCCACCCATAGGGGTCACATCTATAATATGTGAAGGGGGCTGTACCCCCCTCCCTCCCACACACACACATAAAAAAAATCATTTGGACCCCGCACACACATGTACCATGAAATATTAGTTCACCCATTGCTATTTCTATTTCTTTGTGAACAAATCAATTCCACTTGATTAATTGGGAATTGGGAATTCTCAAACCACTAAAAATCCATTCTGAGTCTTCCTGGTTACCTACAACAACTCATGTAGTGCTTATCTGAGGTCACTTACAGTGAGTGGCAGGGCACTCATCTCTGAGGGTTTTTTGTTGACGGGATCGGGGGAGGAGGGGGTCACCTCTGTGTTGCATGCTTGCTTAGCGCTATATTAGTGCAGGCAGTTGTTGACCGAGGGGAGTTAGGATGCGTGAGAGACGCAGAGCATACTCTATTCACACAAGGAACACTATTGGCCAGGCATTTTCTTGTTGCCCTCTAAAATAGTTATCGAATCAAGTGTCTACTTATGTAGGTAAATGTAGATGTTTAACAACCGTTAAAATACACCATAATGCAGGAAATGGCATCTACTTTATTCAAAATTTTGATGTAAACCTCATGTAAGCTGTTTCGTGTTTGAGATGTTCAGGTGCTGGGAGTTGTGGGAGAAAGTCAGGAGGAGATAGTGGACAGGAGACCTATCCAGGTGCCCCTGTGATGGACAGTCTACTGGGAGGAGGACAGAAGATCAGGTCTGGTCCGGTTGGCCAGCAGACACACCTGACTGGACATGCACTCCTTCATCACTGCAGGAAAAGGAAAGTTCAAATCAACTCAATACATTATAGTTCAATAAGTTTTAGGGTGCGAGTGGACAGACTTTTTTCAAACTGGACTGAAGCAGCTGAAGGAATTTGGCAGCTGCTGCCTGTCTCCAGAGGAGCCAGGGGACTGGTCCATCTCAGGAACACAAGAAAACAAACAAGATTCACACACACCTGATGACAAGTTAGTCACCTGACCCAACATGTACACTTTTGTTTTTTCTTTTTGAAAGTTGAAGGAAAATGAACGAGACATAATGAAAGAGATATAAACTCACCTGCAGAGAAAAATAAGTAAACAACCCAGCTGGAAGTCAAACCTGCAACCTTCTTCTTGTTGGTGGTTTGCTCAAAATTATTCCTGTTGAGTTTTTAACAAAGACTAAAGAAGATGACAGCATCTGAGTCTATGTAGCAGAGCGGCCATAATAGATCTGAGCAGAAACATAAAAGACTGTGTATCCTGATGCATGCTTAATAATCCAGGTAGAAAAATCCAAAAAAGTTAAATCTGGTCCTCTGGAAGACTATGGTTTTAATGTTTGCAAGTCAAAATAAATCAACTTCTTCTGTGTACTAAACAAGTCTAAACACTTTTGTTTGTCACTAAATAAATGTGTCCTTCTATTCTAGCTTTTCTAACGTATTTTTAAAAAGCATACTGACACAACATCAATGTTCATGATCAATAATGTGTTAATGTCAAAGTCCATCAGCTGACAAATATAAAAACAAAGTCAATATTTCAGCTTTATTGCATTAATGACCCCTAAAATCTTCAATGATGCCTGGAAATATTGATGATAAATACATAAAAAGGTAATTGATTTTTCACTGCATACAAAGCTTCCAGCATTAACACAAAATAACTGGGTTAGCTTTTATAATGAGTATCATAGTACTTTGTAGTTGTATGAGGCACTGCTCAACTACAAAACTGCAAAATGGTGTCCCCATTGAGTTTGTTGATTCCTATAAATATTTGGGTATCTTGGTCGACTCACATCTTTCTTTTAAGCTCCATGTGGAAAACCTGGTAAAGAAACTGAAAGTTAAACTGGGTTTCTTTTTCAGAAACAGATCCCGTCTAACCCTGAATGCTAGAAAACGCCTTGTATCTGTGACTTTCCTTCCCTCAATTGATTACGGTGACATTATTTACATGAACGCTCCTACAAGAACCCTGCAGATGTTGGATGCTGCAGATGTTGGATGCTGCAGATGTTGGAT
>NC_056507.1:50033941-50038564 GCF_014905685.2 Nematolebias whitei | reverse complement strand
AGATGTTGGATGCTGCAGATGTTGGATGCTGCAGATGTTGGATGCTGTCTATCATGGTGCACTAAGATTCATAACTGGCTGTGATTATCGTACACACCACTGCACCCAGTATTCACTGGTTAACTGGACATCATTAACTTCACACAGACTCACTGGTACATTTTCATCTTTAAATCACTTCTTGGTCTGCTGCCTTCATACATCTCCTCCTACATGTCTCTGTGTGAGTGCAGCTACAGCGTGCGCTCTCAGGACATTATTACCTGCAGTGTTCCCTCAATGAGGACTGAACTAGACAAAAGGGCCTTCTCCTACTCCGCTCCTGTCTCCTGGAATATCTTACAAAAAGATTTGAAGCTCTCGACCTTGACCTCTCCAAGTGGCTTTAAGAATCTGTTGGACTCCTGGCAGGGACCAATGCAGACATGTTCCTGTTTTTAGTTTCTACATTTCCCTTAGAATCTAGCTGTTTCTTTGTTACCTTTTCCTTTTAGCCATCCTATCTGTAAAAAAACCAAACAAACAAAAAAAAACCCTGCAGTATGACTTTTTACAATTGTTTATTGTTGTTGCTGTTGTCCATTGTTGTCATCTTTCTTTGTTAAATCAGGTCTCTCTTGTAAATGAGTCCTCGAGGCTCAATGGGATTTACATGTAGAAATAAAGGTTGATTGATAAAAAACACTAATGGAAATATATATATTTATAAATGTGTATGCGTGTGCATGTGAGGCACTTACAAAAATTTTATCCTGATGCATGCTCAATAATCCAGGTAGAAAAATCCATCCATCCATTATCTTTACCCGTTTATTCCATTTTGGGTCACAGGGGTCGCTGGTGCCCATGTCCAGCAATCACTGTGCGAGGGGCGGTAGAAAAATCTAAAAAAGTTAAATCTGGTCCTCTGGACATTCAAAAAAAAAACAAAAAAAACAATTAAAACAACAAAGAAATGTAGAAACATTTCGTCTCTCATCCGAGAGACTTCCTCAGTCTGAGGTGCTGTATTCAGCTCAGTCTCTTAAATAGCACCTTCTCAGAGTGGATCAACCAGTTTGCTGCTGACAACCAAAACCAGCTGCTCACATGCTCAAGAAGGACCATCAGCCTAACAATGGATCATTAGCACCTGATGGCTGTTTACTATTCACAGAGGGCTGAGTGATACTAGCAATCACAGCATTGTAAGAGGGGGACAGTTGAACCCGGAGGCCTCCACCCCTGTTTAATGATGGACGATTTCTTTTCACAAAGATGGCCTCTTTTACTCCTCTCTCAAACCATCGTTCCTCTCTATCCAGGATGTCAACATTCACATGTTCACAGCCGTCTTGCGGGCTCAGGGAAAACCATAGTTGACACTGAGCGTTCTCTCGTGTCGCAAACAAGTGTCGAATCTCGTTTGTGATAAACGAGCCTTCATGGTGGTTGAATTTAATTCCACTCCCTGATAAACAAATGTCTGGGCCGGGAAAATCAAGCTTTTCTTCCAATTTATGGCGAAGCCCAGATTTAACAGGTGTGATGTCAACACCTGAGCCTGTATCACTGCTTCCTGTCTGGAATGTGACAGGAAAAGCAGATCATCCAGGTAAAACAAAACTCTCATCCCTGCTCTGTGTAACAGATGCAGGGCTGTCTCCACACACTGAGAACGTACGATGACAGGCAGCCTGTTGTACTGATACTTCATCCTCTGAAAGGAGAAAAACGCAGGAATTTTCTGTGTTTTGGGATGATCGGTATGCGTTTCTCTGGATGTAGTACAACAGCTGTCTGGTTGTCAACATGTGAAAAACGGTCTGTCCATGATCACCTTGTTGAAAAAACTGACAGATCCAAGATCGGTCTCATCCCTCCGGTCCGTTGGGAACCAGGAAGTAACGTGAGTAAAACCCTGTGTTTTCTCTCCATTGCGGAACTCTGGAGATTACTTTTATCAGAAACACTTGGACTTCTGCATTTAGGGATGAAATTTGGTCTGATGATGACAGGACCGTTTCTATAACTCCTCCGAACGGAGGGGGTCGGGTTGCAAACTGTAACTTGTAACCATTTGCATAACACTCTGTCCATCCATCTGACCGGCGAGCAAGTTTTAGCCACTCTACGTAGCGTTCGTGGAGTGAACGCGCGTTTAAGCGATGCGTCACGTTTTGTACGGCTGTCAGCGGTCCGCCCCTCAACCGCCGTCATGCGTCGCGGGAATGTTTTCTGCGTGACCCAAGGCGAGGCTTCCTCGAAATAAGGATCTGAACGCGACCGTGCGCTGCGTTCGGACCGCGGACCAACCTTCATGTACAGGTGGGCCGGTGTGTGCTGAGGCGAAGCGTGTGAAAGCTGATGACGCCGTGGGGCTGCGCGTTTGACGTCGCTGTGCGAACGTTGAGAGGCGGAGGGCGTGACTTCATCTACGTCGTGCTGTTGGAGTGAAGGCTGCGAGCCCCGCGGGAGCACACGTTATCTCTGGAGGGACGCGCGCCACTCTCGCTGGAGGGAGGCGGGACTCGTCGCCGGGTTCGTTCAGCTGCCTCACGCTTATGCTGCTGTGAGCTGCCGAGCGCTGAGACGCGGTGGGTGACGGCTGCCCGCGTTTGATTCGGTGAGGCGAGTGTCGCTCTTGTGAGAGCGAGGACCTCCACCTGACCCAGCCTGCGGTCCACATTTATACCGATGTGAGCCGGTGAGCACTGGGCAGCTGTGCGTGTGTGCGCCAACATCAACGCGGCGCCGTTGGATGGAGGCTGTTTCATCCCACGAGTGCGAGTTTGACACCGCTTGGGTGAGGATCGTGCCGCTCGGGATGATGAGTTATTTTCGCTTACCATTATGTCGTGTGATCGACTCGTCATGTCTTGGAGCGACGTGAGTTTAAAAAACCTTTATTTAAGGACACCGGCTCGTTATGTGTGAAGGATGTGTGCGCAGCCGCTGTGAGTTCATCCAAGCTTACAGACTGGCTAAAAATAGACACTTTGATCATTGAATGATGATTTATTTCCACTTTCGTGTCACTTTACGCACACTTTACGCACACCCTCCGCAGACCGTCATTTTTAAAACTTCTCCCTCTTGAGCTCTGCGATTTGTTTGCCCAGAGCTCTGTCTTGCAGGCAAACTCTGGGGAAACGCTGAACTGCAGGTTGCCTGAATGAAGAGGGCTAGATTCTGACGGGCGGGGCTGGTGGTGGAACTGAGCGAGAGCTGCGGCCGTGGAAATGTCGATGCTTTGCTAGCGACGGTCCCTCCAGCGGGCCGGGGGGCGGGATGAGCCACGCGGCTTGATGAGGTGGCGCACAGCCTCTGGCACCTCCTCCGACTGCTTCAATTCGCCAGCATGGTTTTGAAGCTGCTCTCGAACAGCGCGTACGCCGTGATGGGCCCTCCATCAGGTCTTTGTGCAGTTTCTCCGGCAGCGAGGGAGAGTAATGAAACCAGGTGGATCGTTGGATCATCGTCATCCACGCTGCAATCCTCAACAGGCAACCCGTAGAAGAGGCACACATGGTGAAGATAACGTCTGCTGCCTTACAGAGGGAGTTCTTTGTCTCCAAGGCAGGTCTGCGGACTTCAGCCCCTTGGACATGCTATATGCTAGCAGCGCTACGTTGTTGCTAGCTGCGGCTGCCTGAAAGCACATTGATGGGCTTGATTGGAGAGCGTGGTCACCGTCTGGTTCGTGTTTCTCCGGAGGGACGGGACGCTGCTCCGACCTGGACAGCTTCGCTCCGAAGCTTCCGCGAGGCTTGGCTCCAGGGGGGTTACCGAGGGATAGCCCCGCTCGGTGAACCCCTCCACTCTGGTGATGGGTGCGGACTGGGGACCAACTCCCCCAATCTACCAGGAAAGAACCTGTCTGTGGCCTCGCCCATAGGACGTCCTGTTGGGAGCACGAGGCCATATGGGTCAAGACGGTGAGCCGGAATGGAGCCCAGAAAACAACCTTCCTGCCAGATCATCCGAACTGGCGGGAAAGGCGTAGGACGTAAAAAAGGGTCCTTTCATGTCAGCCTCCTCCTGGGTTACGCCGGGCAACCCCTGAGGGCGCCGTCGGCCGGGAGCGGTGTGATCGCCGATGCGAAAACGAGGTGGGATGGGGTGAGCATTCACTCAGCCCCCCTCCACCGACACTACGCTCCCCAGGAGGGAATGAGCAGCGGGGGCTGCAGCTGAGCACGCCTATCCCGGAGGAACCATCCGATCCGCTCAGAGGGTCGGCGATAAGAGGAAAAAATACAAGATGGCGTTGTCCAGCGTGTAGTGACCTGTCACTGGGAAATATTCCTCGGCGCTTACCTTGGAATAGGACTGCTCGTCATCTTCTCCTCGGGGAGGAGAACTCACCGGACGACCGGAGGTCGACTGCCGGGCCAAGCATCCTTAACAAAGGTTGGTCATCTACACAATTTTCCTTCTTTGTTCTTCTGACAGTGCTATTTTAGCTCGCTGAAGAAAAAATGGGAGCCGATTTCCCGCTCTTAACGTAATTTATACGGACCGGGTGGGGCCCACACAGCAGGTGGGCGTGGACTAAATTTTTTCAGTGCTTATGCTGCGCATAACGGGATAAACCCATCAGCGACAGCCTTAAAGGGCGAAGCCTATACGACATAGAACATT
>NC_056507.1:50023490-50033841 GCF_014905685.2 Nematolebias whitei | reverse complement strand
ATAACCACAGTATGATCCACACACATGAGACTGTGATAAATGAAAAATATCTTTGACCTGTCACATTATCTTCAGAGAGAAGGTCTTTGTGTGTTCATATACTCACATCAACTTGAGTGCTGAGATTTCTGCTTCCTGTCTGGGCTGCCAGTTTGAACTGAACCACGTTGGATCCTTCACATATCGACAAACAAACAACAACTTATATACAGGCATTTAAATCAAATCAACAAAGCTGAAATTAAAGAGAAAAAGTAGTTAGTCAGCAAAAACTATCATTCATAGTGCAGAGAGAAAAACGGGGGATGAAAGTTAATTAGTCAAAAACTAAAATTTAACAGTTTTTGGTCGTTTTCACACCAGATAGTCCGGTAGACTCGGTTCGGTTCGGGACCAATATTCATGACATTTTGTTTACATTTCAGCTGGTGCGTTTGTATTCACACTCGAGTCAACCTGTTGAACCAACCTGTTGAACCAACCTATTCCCCCGCTAGCCTGAGGGGGCGCTGCACCAAGAACTACTGAAAGAAATGACACAAAAACCTCTGAAGACACGTCTTCTTCTGTAAATAAAAATAAAAACGGAGTGGCATCAAGTTTTAGCAGTTTTAGGAGTTATATTTTGTCATTTTTCAAAAATGGACTTAGCATGAGCAGAAGATGAGACAGAAGACCATGGAGAATATTGTTTTTCCACACAAGGCAGCTGATTGCTCCATATAAGGTAAGAGAAATGCATGTTTGTTCACCCTGCGGAGCGGGGCCCGGTCTGTTTACATTCACACTGTACTCAAACCGCGCTGGAGTTCGCTTCTACTGGACCGAGACCTAGGTTTTAGCCTGGGCCAGAGTTCGCCTTTTTGTTCCATGACAGAGTTCGATGGCGCGTTCACATCTCCCTAAACGAACCGGACTTTCTAGGAAAACGAGCTAGAGTTCGATTAAAGCGGACTAAACAGGGCTAGTGTGAATGCACCCTTAATCTGGCACCAGGATGTGTCTGGACAACCTGTCAAAAAATGGTTAATAAATACACAGAACAACTTTTATTTATTATTTCTTTTTGGCACCAAATCTGTGAAAAAAACATTAAAAATTCTCTAAACCCCTGTCGTGTAAAACCTCTCCTTAATAGCTAATTCTGGTACATGTTTGGGCCCTGCATACTTTTGCAGTTTCTGGCCAGATGTCCAACCTTCCCACATGTCCAACAGTAATACTGTCCCAATGACATTTGTCCTCCACACCTGATCTCCCTGTTTCCACTTCTAACTCCACCCCTGTATGATACACATTGGTAAGTTATCTGTTCCATTTGGAAAACTCCTTCAGTTTCTAGTGGTGGGCCTACAGCTGTCATCTGGGTCATTTCATTTCATTTAATGATGTGTGTAGGGGTGTGTGTGTGCGTGCGTGTGCGTAAAGAAGTGTACACTAGTGTACAAAAAAAGCAGCATTTCACCTACAAATCCTTTAATTCCACACATTTTAAGCATGATTCTCACCAAGTTTGTGTAAATTCAACTGTGGGTTTTAAAGCCATTTTAACTTTAATACACTTTAATACAGAGCGTCAGGTCAACACTATTTGTGTTCATAGAGAAATAAAAAAACATCACCACTGGACTTTTTTTACTTGTGTTCAACACTACTCATCTAAATGATGTTTCTCACAAAGCTTGAGGACAATAAGGTGTGGGGTTTTAAAGACATCTTTAATGCACCTGAACAAACAGAGTCTCTTACACCTGCAATGTCTTACAGTGTTACAGTTACTGCTAAGCTAAGATGCTACAGACGTAGCTCCTCTCAAGCATCCTCCTAACCATGAATATATGTTTATGATCAACCCCCTGGTCAACAATAGCCTGCACTAAGCTCGCTAAACTGGCAAGCAAGCAACAGAGGTGTATCCATCTCCTCCACCTGTGTGCGTTTTTGGCCGAAGCAGGAGACTCAGCAGCCTGCACAGTTTCTGCTCTGTGTGTAGAGTTGGAGGTAACCAGGAAAACCTGGAGTGGAGTTTTGGTGGCTTGAGTATTCTCCTATTCAAGTGGAATAGATTCGTTCACGAAGAAAAAGAAACTGCGCTGCCTGAACTAATGTTTCATAGTAAAAGTGGGGGGGTCCAAATTAACATTTTTTTTATGTGGGGGGGACATGTCCCCTTCACATATAGTGGTTGACACCTATGCTCCTACAGCACATCTCACCATTGTCTTGCTGTCCTCATACATGTCCTATACCAATCTAACATACTTTTCTGCCACTCCAGATTTCCTCATGCAATACCACACCTCCTATCTTGGCACCCTGTCATATGCTTGTTCTAAATCTACAAAGACACAATGGAGTTCTTTCTGACCCTCTCTGCATTTCTCCATCAGAATTCTCAAAGCAAAGATAGCATTTGCCACGCTCTTTCTCGGCATGAAACCATACTGCTGCTCACAAATAATCACAAATAATCACATCTTGTGCTGACGTCTTGCTTCCACAATGCTCTCTCTCAGATCTTCATTGTGAGTCTCATCAACTTAATTCTCCTGTAGTTCCTACAACTCTTTACATCACGCTTGTTCTTAAAAATGGGCACCAGCACACTTCTTCTCCATTCCATTTTTCTCCCCTCTATCCTCCAATGAAACCAGACGCGTTTCCCTTCCCCTCTCCCCACACACACACGCTTCCCTGCTGCACTCTATGGTCCTGTGAACCCTTAAAAAGCCTATTTTTTTCTGCATACCTCTTAATTCGAAGGATCAGCTGGTCTCTCAACAAAATTGATCAACTTCTCCCGACAGGAGTCAGGATAAGGAGGACCCTCTTACCTCGACGGAAACAAATTGGATTCATGATGACAACTGGTTATTTTGCTGTTTGGTTGGTGAATTCTGGATTGCCTAGAAATTCATGTGGATGTGTCGAAGCTTGACAGTGCTCAGACTGAATTTGGAGAGCTGCAGCAGGGAGCTGGAGCAGATTGTTATCAGGACTGTGAACTCACTGGCAGCACTCATGAATGGTGGGAATAACCTTGGAGAAGCTGTGAGCTCGACTTTTGGCGTAAAGGATCAATTTGGCTGTTTTGGAGTTCAATCAGAGGAATATATACCAGCAAGACTTTAAAAAGCAGAAACAACAATTCACGAGTTCTGCCTGACCGAAATTGTGTCCTTGACGCCAGACTTATCTCAGCTCCTCCTGGAATGTTTTGAAAACAACAAAAAGGCTTTGACTGTCTCCTCACCGCTCCCTTCCCCAAGGCTGTGGACATGTGACAGAACCTCAACTGAGCTGATGATGAATGTCACCTCTTATCTGGACAATGGCTGAGGAGGGGGGGGGGGCGCTCTGGACTATGCTACAACTTTCCCTTAAAAATTCAATGTTTTCCCCAGCCTATATGTACATGTATAACATCTGTTTATGTTGCTTTTGTCATAGTTTGCCCTAGATCCCCCTCAGTTTCTGTTTATTTCATCCTGTTCGGTCCTGCAGTGCCTATCACCCATTTTCTGCTCCTGTCACTCTAGCTTAGCAATCTGCACTCATCTGTTGCACCATGTCTCTGCAATCACCACTCACCTGCCACACCTGTTCAGCTCACTACTTAAGCTCCACTCTCACTCTCCTCAGTGCCAGATTATTGAAAGCTCTCCAGCCAGTAAATTCTCCAGCATTCTCCTCGACCTTGATTCCTGATCTTGAACTCTGCTTCGTCTCCTGTCTCTTTCTTTTTGCCTTGCTCCTGACTGGACACCTCTACTATTTTCTGACCACGGTAATACGACCCTTGCTTGCTCTCTCTTGACCACGTTTTTTGGATCACCCTTCTCTGCACTTTTTTGCTTTGCTTATTTTTGTCTTCCTGGCTCTTGACCCCCTGCTACCCCCTCTGGACCATGAGATCTGGACATCCCATCATCCTGTTCTCCCTCTGCAGATTACTCTGCATGAGTGACATCACCCAGTCTGCGGCTCCTCTCCTTGCTCTGCTACAAATTGAGAAGGTTAGTGACTGTTTTTGTTTAGCCCTCGCTTTTCAAAACTTCACGTCCAGTCACTACCTGTCTCTCCTGTTATTAGATTGGACCACCGTCTGGACCAAAGCCACCACCAGAAACAGTTTCAAAATAAAACTTTTAAACTACTCCTGAGTTCTAGTGCTGTTTCTGATCCTTAAACTGGTCCATTACAGAATAATCTGGCCAAAATAGATCCAGCACCAGCTCAGGAGTGGTACTCTGGTGTAGAGAGGGCTATAATTAAATTAGAATCCAATGTACAGGACATCGTTTGTGCTTTAAAGGATTTGTCTAAAGATTCTGTTTCTCAGAGACCTGTACACATGGCTGGAGTCCAAGCTGTCACTCAAGTATCAACGGTCTTATAATGGCCTGTTCCCAGGGACCGTAAACAACTTCAGAGATTTCTTGGATTCACCAAGTTCTACCGAAAATTTATCAAGGGATACAGTATAATTTCTGGTCCTCTTCATACTCTAACCTCCACCAAGACCCGTTTCACATGGAATCCTGCTGCCGACTATGCTTTTCAGAAATTAAAAGCCTTGTTTTCCACAGCTATGATTCTACAATGCCCTGGACCCCAATATACCCTTTATTGTGGAGGTTGATGCCTCCAGTACTGGAGCTGGAGCAGTTCTCAGCCAGGGCAGAAGCGAGGGTAGAATACATCTCTGTGCCTTTTTCTCTAGGACCCTCACTGCTTTAGAGCAGAATTATGATGTGGGTGACCGAGAACTGCTTGCTGTTAAACTGGCTCTCGAGGAATGGAGGCATTGGCTCGAGGGAGCCAAGGAACCATTCACCATATGGACTGACCACAAGAACCCGGAATACCTTAAGACTGCCAAGCGCCTGAACCCCAGACAAGCCAGATGGGAATTGTTTTTCTCTCGCTTTGACTTTGTTTTATCTTACAGACCCGTTACAAAGAACCAAAAGCCTGATGCCCTTTCTCGAATAATGGAGGGCAGTGGATCTCCTAAAACAAGTTCTGAGGGGGGCTTCATCCTCCCCTGAAACTGTGTCACTCTCTATTACCCAGCTTGAATTGGATCTACGTCGGGCCAATAGGGATCTACTGCTTCCATACGTTTTTTGTCCCTGAGAACAAGGTCAAAGAGGTACTCAAGCTCTGCCATGACTCACACATTTTCTGCTACCCTGGTATCAATAAAACCCACATTGTAGTTAGATCATAGTTTTGGTGGAGGACCTGTTTATTGTTGCTTTTGTCCATTGTTGTCATCTTTCTTTGTTGAAATCAGATCTCTCTTGTAAATGAGTCCTCAAGGCTCAATGGGATTTACCTGTACAAATAAAGGTTGATTGATTGATTGATATGTCATCAGGTCCTACTGCCTTCCCATTCTTCATTCTTTTCAGAGCTTTCCAGACTTCATCCCCACTAATCTATCCCACTTCCTGGTCCACAGTTTCTATGATCTCTACTCTTCTTTCTCTTTCATTCTTTTCATTCAATTAGCTCCTCAAAGTACTCCTTTCATCTTCCCGTCACACTCTCCTCACTTGTTAGAAAATTACCATTCCTATCTTTAACAAGCCTAACCTGTTGCCCATCCTTTCCAGCCTGATCCGGCTGTTTTGCCAATAGGTACAAGTCCTTCCCGCCCTCTTTAATATCCAGCTACCCATACAATTCATCATATGCCTTTTACTTTGCCTTTGCTACCTCCCTCTTTTCTCTACATTGTATCTCCTTATATTCCTGTCTCCTCTCTTCATTTCTCTCACTGTCATATTTCTTCTTGGCTAACCTCGTTCTTTGAACGGCATCTTGCACTTAACTATTCCACCACCAGGTTTCCTTATCATCCAGTCCCTGTCCAGATGACACATCAAGTATCTTCCTACCTTTCCCTTACTGTTGATGTAGTAGCCCAGTCATTTGGAAGCTTTTTCTTACCAGCCAAAATTCTTTAACAGCTCCTCTCTGAATTTCTCACAACATTCTTCCTTCTTCAGCTTCCATCATTTGTTTTTTTTCTCTTATTTTACTCAATCCGATGCTGTCTGGTCATGCTATCCCCTGCCACAACCTTACTGTCTCCGACCTCCCTCAAGTTTCCTCTTCTGCACAGCATGTTGTTGATTAGCGTACTTCTTCGTCCACTCTTATAGGTCACTTTTTGTGCCTTCCTCTTTTGGAAATAAGTGTTGAATACAGCTATTTCTATTAATCCAACCATCCAACCTGTGGAACATAACCACTGAAAACATTTAGCATCAGACCTTCTACTTCTACCTTCAGATACATCACCCTAACTGACACTCTTTTTACGTCTACTACATTATTTGCCAATTCCTCCTTCAGGATCACCCCTACTCCATTTCTTTTCTGTTCACACCATGATAAAACAGTTTGAACCCTGCTCCAATGCTGCAAGCCTTGCTGCGGTTCCATTTGGTCTATTGGGCACATAAAACATCTACCTTCCTTCTCTGTATCATGTTAGCCAGCTCTCTACCTTTGACTGTCATTTTCCTCTCATTTAGAATTGCTACCCTCAGTCCTACACTCTTGACGTTGCTCTTCTCCCTCTGTCTCCTGCCATTTTTTTCCTTTCTCGTGGTCTTTGAGTAACATTAGCACAATTTCTGCCAGCACCCTGTTTATCAACAGCACAGGTGGTGGTCATTGTTAACCCGGTTCTCAACCGATCCGGTATGGTTTTGCTTTGATGAACTTGCATTATGGTTTGGCAAATGTGTTTTACATAGGATTCCCTTCCTGACACAACCCTCACCATTTACCTGGGCTTGGAACCAGCACAAGAGATGCACTGGCTTGTGCTCCCTAGAGGCTGGTATTGTGAAGATACATTTTCCTACTTTCCTAACAACAATTTTACAATCATTGTTATTCATCATTGTGATGCTGTTCATTCATTTTGTTCTATTAAATGTTCATGGACCATATGACAAACAGCCAACAAGAAGTGTACAGATGGGATCTGGTGTCAATGTCCAGCTGTCACTGTACGAGAGGCAGGGGATACCTGGACAGGTCTACAGTCTATCACAGGGACAACTGGACATGTCTACAGTCCATCACAGGGGCACCTGGACAGGTTTACAGTCCATCACAGAAACACCTGGAAAGGTGTACAGTCCATCACATTAGCACCTGGACAGGGCTCCAGTCCATCACAGATACACCTGGACAGGTCTCCAGTCCATCACAGAGACACTTGGACAGGTCTCCTGTGTATCACAGGGATACCTCTACCTACCTACCAAGTCCGTCCATTTGTACATCCGTCCCGTCCATATTTTCAGAAGCTAGGTCCATATTTAAGGCCTTTTCAGAACAGCTGTTGGGTATAAAATCTGGAGCTGGTCTTGAGTCAGCCTGTGCTCTTGTCTCAGTGAGATTTGTCTGGATCAGAGTCCTGCAGCTTGTCTGGATCAGAGTCCTGCAGTTCTCACAATCTTCTGGAGTTGAAAGCGATGGGGAGGTTTGATTGGTGTGCTGCAGAATGTGACATGGTCAAGACTAAACCTGCCAAGAGAAACTCTCAAGTGTTCTTCATGAAGACAGATAACTTCAGCTTCATTTAAATGTAAATTGTGCTAAATGTCTTCTAAACTGCTCTGACTTCTGTTTTGGGGATTTTGAACATTTGTTTTAAATACATTTAAGGATTAGTGGTGAAATAAGATCCAAGAATGCAGACACGACTGAAGGTCTAGGTGCACAAAGATGGGTTTTTCCTCAACACAATGAAAATTTGATGAAGCAGCAGGTAAACAGAAAAAGGAAAATACAAGGAGCACAAAGAGAACAGCCAAACAGAGCAAGCAATCCAAGAGTACGAGCTGAAGGATTGAAAAAAAAAAACATGTGAAACAGGTGAGAAGTGTTGAATAGAGGTAAGAATGACTGAGAGGAAAGGCCAGGGACTCACAGAGACACTGAGGAACAAACTGAACACAAGGAAACAAAATGTGAAGAAAACAAAGAAACATGAAGTCAATGACAAAATGAATGAAACAAACCAAAACATTCCAAAGCACAGTTTGTTTGAGAGGGTTCAGCTTTTGTATTAGTTCATCATCTGTATGTTGGTGTTTTTCCACAGACACATCGAGAATTGGACTAGTTTGCAGAACTTGACTGATGTCAGGATGGAGATCTACCCTGGACTGCAGAAGCTGTGAGTAAAGTGTTTGTGCACATATGTCTCATGTGATGTCATCATGATTCATGTCAACAGACTATCAGGACTGCTAATGTGAAAATACCTGAAACACAGGTAACTTTAGAAATTAGATAAAACAATCATGAGTATCTGTGTCAATGCAAGCCCTGAGATAGGGTTATCAACAACAGCTATTGTAGAATCTAAGAATTCTAAGGCGTTGTGACAAATACATCTCGCACCAGGTATATCGACACATCCACTAACCACCGATCAACAGTATCCCTGATCTGAAGGAGTATATGTCAATATGTATGCTTCTTACTGTATATTTAAAAGTGAATGATGTAAACATGCAAAACTACAAACTTGACTATGAAAATTAACACAAGTGTATAAAACCATCCCTGTTTGCACCACAGATGGCTAACATCAGTACTGATAGCCTCTTGGATGAAACTAGCTTTACAGATTCTGAGATGTGCTTGAAGTTGACCTGTACTTGTTTACCTTTATCTAAAATACCAGGAACTTCTGGGCATAAGATCAACTGCTTGTATAAGACTGTTTCCCATCAGAACTGTTTTAACAACTAGAGTGTTTATGTCAAGCTGACCTAAGAAGAATTTGTTTCTCAAGCATTTTCCTAAAATGGGAAAGGACTGATAAAATGTTATACAACCCTCTGACGTCAATGAAAGGTATACATAAGAACAGAACTATGTTGAGACAAGGGTTCTGTCTTTTGAAGTCCCGAGGCATTTCTGGCTGTTCCACCTTAGAGATAAAGCTTCAAATAAAACCCCCATTTTGCTGTCAAACAAAACCAAGGTGTCTACTGTTTTATTTAATGAACCCAAAAGTATTTAATGTAGTAGCCACTACATTTTGGTGCAACCAACGTGGTATGAGTCTTTTGGAAACTTCTGGTCTTCTCTTCAGCAGCGTGAATCCAGGATTTTGGGCCCATATTTAAGGTAATTATGATTTTTTTTTAAATAAAAGATTCCTGTTCACGTCTGCTGCTGAGATGACTAGACCCCAGGCTTTTAACCAGACACTGTTGTTTCTGTATTGATAGCAAATAAAACTTTAACTCTGTCGACAGATTGCAGCTGAAAAAATTACAAGTGAAATCTAAAAATAGTAATGCCTTGTGCAGTTGTAAGCGAATAGCAACAATTTTGTGAAATTAGGAAAATATCAGCTGTGATAAAAGAAGGCCTAGAGTACGGAAAAGCAGTTTCCGAAGTGAGAGCAAAGAGTTTCTGATTTTGTGCCAGACAAGAGGTTCTGGAATTTAGGACAAAAGGTCCTTGTGTTTTTTGAGACGACAGAGAGTCGGTCTATATTGTGTTATGATTTTTAAGATGAGAGACGTCTATTGTGTCGGATCCCAGAAAACATGTAAAAGTGTTTCTGAAGAGCTTAAGCTGTATTTATTATGTTGTGTGAATGGGAAGTGGTTGTAGGCCTGAAGTAAATATATAAAATAATAAGTGATAAATACTAGCACATAATTTTATTTACTAACATTTGAACTTTTAAACTTAAAAA
Source organism: Nematolebias whitei (assembly GCF_014905685.2). Lineage (NCBI taxonomy): Eukaryota > Metazoa > Chordata > Actinopteri > Cyprinodontiformes > Rivulidae > Nematolebias > Nematolebias whitei. Next base: position 50,024,090 of record NC_056507.1, on the reverse strand, counting down.
AGTAAATAAATAAATAATAATAAAATAAAATGCAATCTCTAAAATAAATTATATCACTAAGCTATCTATTTTATGATAATAAAAGGAGCTCCATAAAATAATATAATAATAATAATAATATATGTATATATCATACAGTTGAAAAGTGAGACGCATAGTTTATTTTTATTTAATATGAAAACAGCATGTAGTTTGTTGTCTGCGGACTACAGGATTGTTCTGCTCTGTGTGAGGTGGAAAAAAGGCAGAGGAGGAAAATTTGTTTTTGTTTGCTACGGTTTGCTTTGAGGCAGAGACTTTGTCGTTGTGTTGTTCTGAGGAAAAAGAAAAAACTGCATGAGGAATGGGACAAAACTTGGTTGATGTCTTGTTGGAAAAACATACACATAGACATAAATAATGCCCCCCCCCCCCCACACACACACACACACACACACACATACAGACACGCACACAAGATAAACAAAGGGTGAGAGGACTTGTCCTCATAGCGCAGTGGAAAGGAAGAAGACACATGTATGTTTTAACAAAGATGTTAACAGAGTTTGAACATACACACACACACACACACACACACACACACACACACACACACACACA
>NC_056507.1:49994695-50023480 GCF_014905685.2 Nematolebias whitei | reverse complement strand
ACACACACACACACACACACACACACACACACACACACACACACACACATACATACAAGATAAATGAGAGATACATTCTCGCAACGTAGTGAAGAGGTGGACACACACACCAGCTCAAAAGTACATGGAAAAAAAGAATGGAAAAGTATAACCAAGTTCTAACAATTTATGAACATGCTTTTAAAGCCAGTAAATAAACAAGCAAACAAAGAGGATTTAAAAATGTTAATACTCAACAAAACCAGCTAAAATATGTTTTTTCTCTCTATCGGACGACACTGATTCTGTGTTCTCAAACAATGTGTTGACAGGAAAAAGCACTGCCCTTAAGATCATATTTCAACACACACACAACCGCCTTACATAAAAAAAAGATCATCAAACCCTAGTACATTAGCAAATTAGGTACACAAACAGTTTTACGTAAACTTTTGAAGTGACATGCAAAATGTTAAATTGTATAGCTTCAAAAAAAAAAAAAAAAAAAAATTCCAGATTTCTAACCGTTGTTTCCAGTAAAAGATTTGCATTCCAAGCTGGGCTGAAGAGTTTAAGCACACATACACACACGCACGCATGCACACACGCATACACACACACACACACGCACACAGACGCACGCACACAGGCAATGTGAAAGAAAAGAAAACACACACACACACAGAGCTAAAAATAGAAGAGATGAAGTGAGCAGTTCTGGAACAAGCCTCAGCTTTAAGAATAAGACTGTAATAACAAAAAAACAAACAAAAAAAACTTGGAAAACAAATAAATAAAACTTTTTCTTTTTCAGGTGACTATCATTGCAACAGAAAACCTGAATATTGAATTGATAACACAAAACCAATTCATTCATCACAAACTGATACAACGTTCCAGAATCTGCACCTCACATAACTCAAAATCAAGACTTTGAGTCAAAAGAACACATATCTGCACACACACACAAACACTAAAAGAAACAGAGAAAAGCTTTTAGTAAAATAAATAAAAAATATAATATAAAATAAAACAACAATAATAAATAAATTTTAAAGTAAGTTGACAACACTAAAAATCAATTTTTGCAGCTTTTTGGCTTCTGTGACAGAATAACTTTTTTACTTTCATTAACTCTTTCTGATCTAAAAACACAGAGCTAAAATGAATCAAAAGCAGAATGCTTATTGATATTAGAAAGAAAATTAAAAACAGTAAATTACAAAGTTTAAAACTTTGCTTTAAAACTATTGAAAAATAATCAGGAGTTTCAATATACACCATAATTAAGTGAAATGATTAAGGATAAAGTTACATCGTTTGTTATTGTGCTGTGGTGGCATTGATTCTTGTTGAAGTGTGTCTCTGACAACCATTAACTTCATTCACTTCACTTCCGGCGAGCTGATGGACAGCAGCTCCCTCCGGCTTCTCTGCAGTCTTTTATCATCAAACTGACCCGTTTTTCGAACCGGACTAAAGCTGGTCCTCCTTCCAACCGAATTCGGTGTTCAGTGACTCAGAGAGCCGGACAGGACCGTCCAAAAAAATATTTTGGCCCAGGACCGATCGGCCGCTCTCCCCCATCGGTCTCTCTGAGTGCACCCTGCCGGCCAGGTGACCCCTCGAGCTGGGGAGTCGACGCACGAAGGTCCGGTGTTTTTTCTCTCTCTCTCTGGACCTCAACAAACTCTTATCTGGTCCTTTGTGGTTCTACCTGGTTCCGACAAATATCGCCGGGTGGTATTTCGCTTGTTTTCTGCTGGACTGGCCCTTGTGGTGTTTCCATAGGTGTGGGGGAAGTGTACCTGTGTCCCTCGAATTGGACCAGAACCGAACCGAGGTGGCTGTGGGGGAATTCGTCTTCAACAGAGCCGGTCTCAGCTTCAGTGAGCAGCCCGTTACTTTTACCGAAGGACGATCCACCTCAGTGGAGTCGTTGTGTTCACCTGGAGGAGACGCTCCGGTGCTTTGAAGCGCCGCCGGACCGGAGCAGAACCGCGCCGCCAGACTGGGCCGCCGGACCGGAGCAGAACCGGGCCAGGGATATCTTCAGCCTCTTCGTCTCTCGTGCTTGGAGCGCCGGAGCCAAACTGGAGCAGAACCGGACCGGACCAGTTGGCGACTTCAGCCTCAGCCTCTCCGGTCAGTCTCGCTTTTCACCGGGGGTGTCCCGTGCTGTCAGGTGCTGAGAAGCAGAGGAGCAGCGTGGAGGAGCAGCGTGGAGGAGCAGCGTGAATGAGCAGGTCTGCGTGGTGCTCGAGAGAAGTTCGGAGTTTGTATCGGAGCTGCTGCAGGCCTCCATCCAAACTCACCTGGATAATAATTAATTTTATTCCGGATCACGCTGTTGGCCCCTGTTGACCTGAAACGAGCTTGGACCATGCCTTTCACTTCAGGAGGATTTTCTGGCAGCTCGCTCTGCTATTTGCTGCGAATTATCTGTTTCTGTTTCGGCCTGTTGATTCTGGACCCAGCTTCTGTTTCCCATGGGAGCATCCATCCTTCCATCCATCCATCCATCCATCCATCTTCACTGGGGGGGCCGGAGCCCCCCTCAGCCCAACTCAAACTGCAGTTGGGCCACCTCGTCGGGTTTGTTTGCCCATTTGAACTGTGACGTTTTATGGTCTGAATCTTTTCTGCATCATTCATATTACTGCCATTATTTTCAGTTCTCAGATTATCTGGAGTCACTGAATCTTGTTAATACACCTGAATCTGTCCATCACTGCAACTTTCACTGTTTTTGGGTTCTGAATGATCACGTCTTCATTAATGTTTCTCATTGTTCGATTAAGGGGGCTAATTGTCACACTATTAATTCCTGTAATTACACATCAGTCACAAAAAACTCAAGAAAATGCCTGATAATAATGTTGTTACTGCTCTCAGGGATTCAGCCCAACCCTGGACCCCCCCACTAATTACAGCACACCAAATGACTTTAAAAACGCCTCTGGGCTTCATTTTCTGCATGCAAATGCTCGTAGCCTTCTGAAAAAACTGGATGCTTTGAAAATCCTGGTCAGTTCTTCTGGGGCAGATGTTATCTTTATTTCTGAATCCTGGCTCAACAAATCTGTAATTAATAATGACGTGGCAATCAATGGGTTTAACATCTACCGCTGTGATCGTCAAAAAAGGGGGGGTGGAGTCATTATTTACATTAGAGATTCTCTGGTTTCTAGTCTTGTGACTTCTAAAACAATTCCAAACCAGTTTGAAGCCTTATCTGTAAACATCACCTTGAATGGAGGCCAGATTTTAACTGTAGTCTGCTGCTATCGCCCCCCCCCCCCAGCATCACCTGAGGTGTTAACTGCCATGAAGGAATTTCTTGGTAATTTAAAATTCAAAGAGATCTTTTTGGCTGGAGATCTCAACATTGATTGGTGTAAGTCGACCCCCCTCTGTGACAAATTCAAGGAATGTGTAGAGGTTGGCTCCTCTACCCCTCCCTTCTCTGTTGTTTGTGTTTTCCTAATTATCTCTCCACAGCTGCTGCTCATTACCTGGACCAGGTGGATGAGCTATTTAAGCTGGAGCTTCACTCCAGATCAGTGCCAGAGCAAAGTTCTACCAAGCTCCATGTTCCTGTGACTACTGGCTGGCTGACTTCAAGCTCCTTATCGGTCTCCCTGCATGACAGCATCGTTTTCTCCTCCTCCACCTTTACTCCTGTGTGCCTCACCTGGTTCCTGGTTTCTCCTCACCTCCACCCCGGCTCCCTTGGTGATTTTTGTAAATACACTCGTTAATATACTCACCTGATCCCACCGTGGATTATTGGATTCGGATCCTGTCTCCTGTTCTCACGCTCCTGGAACAACAACGACAAGTAAGCTTATTTTTGGATTACTATCAACATTTCCAAAATCTCCTCAAGACGATTTGTCGTTCACCACCAATCTCCTCTCTATTCCCACAGTGGATCCATCCTGAGTTTAAGTTTACCAGCTACACCTGAACCAATAAATATAATTGTTTTTTACCTCAAGTTGTTTAATCCTTGCTTCAAACCGTTCGCCTTTGACATCATCCACAGACCTTAACAGAATGTTGCTTGTCTTTTAATTCAACCCAACTGATCAATTCTCCCACTAGATTAAATAAAAACCATCCTGAAAATTCTTCCATCTTAGACCTGTTTCTAACTAATATGCCTCACAAATTCCCTGGTACAGGTGTATTCGCTGATCTTTTGAGTGATCACTGTGTGACAGCGGCTTTGAGAGATATTAAACTTCCACCTTCTAAGCCCAGATTAATTCAAAAAAGGGATTTGAACCGTTTTTGTGAACAGTCATTCCTCTGGGATCTGTCTCACTTTGACTGGCCTCGTATTCTGTTAACTGATGACGTGAACTCTGCTTGGAACTATTTCCATAATAATTTCATTTATTTCCTGAACATACATGCTCCTTTTCGTCAGTTCAGAATAAAGGGACGAGACAGCCCCTGGTTTACTCCAGAGCTAGCTGACCTCCTGCACAGGAGAGATCATCTTTGGGCTGCAGCGAGAAAATCTGACTCAGACACTGACTGGTTGAGTTTTCGACAGATAAGGAATAAATGCACAACTGCTGTCAAAGCAGCAAAACGCAACTATTTCTTATCTCAGACCTCCAAAAATCTAAATGACCCTAACAGATTCTGGAAAACCATCAAATCTCTCTCAGGCACCCCCCAATCATCTGACCTCCCATCACAACTTCTCGTTAACTCTGTTCTTGTGTCAAATAAGCATGAGATCCTGAACTGTCTCATCAAACATTTTGTTGCTTCTGGTTCTTTATTTGACACAGTTACTAATGGAAGATCAGCCACTTCACTTAATAATCAAACTTCTACAAATCAAATCCCTCCTACAAGTCAATCCTCAGTTAATCACAGCTTCTCTTTTTCTCCATTCTCAGTCAGTGAAGTCAATAAACTGTTAATAGATCTTGATCCTAAAAAATCTGCAGGTCCAGATGAACTTCCACCTTATTTCTTAAGGCTGGCTGCTCATATCATCACAGTCCCTGTGACCCACATGTTCAATCTCTCCATAAGACAAAACTCCATCCCAGACACTTGGAAAACAGCCTTTGTTCTTCCTTTGCTGAAGGGAGGAGACCCCACCTCACTGAACAACTATCGACCAATCTCTAAACTCTGCATTTTAGCCAAGGTTCTAGAAAAACTGATAAACTCTCAAATCAAAAATGACCTGGACTCATTTAACATCTTACCTCCACATCAATCTGGTTTCAGGAAACAACACAGCACAACCACTGCCTCACTGAAGGTTCTTAATGACGTTGTTGAAGCACTGGATGCTAAGGATTATTGTGCTGCACTTTTCTTAGACCTGTCTAAAGCTTTTGACACTGTGGATCAGAACATCTTGTGTCATAAACTCTCAGAAATTGTTTTCTCAGATCACACCATTGGTTGGTTCTCTAACTATCTTCCAGACCGGAGGCAATGTGTTCAACATAATGGTACTTCCTCCAGTTATTTAACAGTCAACAATGGTATACCACAAGGCTCAGTCTTAGGACCCACCCTCTTTACAATTTACATACATAATGTAGGTAAAAACATCCCTAATGCATCCATACATTTCTATGCTGACGACACAGTTGTTTATTGTCGAGCTAAATCTGTTGCTAAGGCTTTCCAGCTTTTGAAATCTGCATTCAACATCATCCAGACAGATTTGTTTCGCCTCAAACTTGTCCTAAATGCTGACAAAACCAAAGGGATGCTTTTTTCAAATAGGAAGTTGGTCCCAGCAGTTCTTCCTCCGATTTTATCCTCAAATGGTGTCCCCATTGAGTTTGTTGATTCCTATAAATATTTGGGTATCTTGGTCAACTCACATCTCTCTTTTAAGCTCCATGTGGAAAACTTGATAAAGAAACTGAAAGTTAAACTGGGTTTCTTTTCAGAAACAAATCCTGTCTAACCCTGAATCCTAGAAAACGCCTTGTATCTGTGACTTTCCTTCCCTCAATTGATTATGGTGATATTATTTACATGAACGCTCCTACAAGAACCCTGCAGATGTTGGATGCTGTCTATCATGGTGTTCTAAGATTCATAACTGGCTGTGATTATCGTACCCACCACTGCACACTGTATTCACTGGTTAACTGGACATCATTAACTTCACGCAGACTCTCTCACTGGTATATTTTCATCTTTAAATCACTTCTTGGTCTGTTGCCTTCATACATCTCCTCCTACATGTCTCTGTGTGAGTGCAGCTACAGCATGTGCTCTCAGGACATTATTACCTGCAGTGTTCCCTCAGTGAGGACTGAACTAGGCAAAAGGGTCTTCTCCTATTCCGCTCCCGTTTCCTAGAATATCTTACAAAAAGATTTGAAGCTCTCAACCTTGACCTCTCTAAGTGTCTTTTTAAGAATCTGTTGGACACCTGGCAGGGTCCAATGCTGACATGTTCCTGTGGTTAGTTTTCTACATTTGTCTTGGAATCTAGCTGTTTTTTGTTTTGTTTTGTTATTTTTTCCTTTTAGCCATCCTATTTGTTAAAAAAAAACAAAAAAAAAACTGTAGTATGCTTTTTTTATAACTGTTTATTGTTGTTGCTGTTGTCCATTGTTGTCATCTTTCTTTGTTGAAATCAGGTCTCTCTTGTAAATGAGTCCTCGAGGCTCAATGGGATTTACTTGTATAAATAAAGGTTGATTGATTGATTGATTAATGGTGAACGAGCTGTCATGACACGACAGGAAAAGAGACATGGAGGAAATGACAAAATGCAGAGCGGCTGAACTGAAAAATGGCACAAAGAGCTGAAGGAAGCTGTGGAAACCTGAACATCTACCACAACCAGCAAAACACAGAGGGGCTGAAAGGGGCATTTGCAAAAACTGAAAATGTCTTTGGGAGCAAATACAAGAAAAGACATCTGTGAACTGAAATGGACACTGGACGCAATGAACAAAAACCTGAACTGAAAACAAACAAGTAACCATGAACTCTGCTGAAAAATAAAGAAAAAATGATTCACACATGTACACGCACGGTGAGAAGAATTGTTCACCATGAACATTTGATAATTAAGAGTTCTAATGCAGATTTTAACAAGGTACTGATCAGGTGTTTTACTGAAATTAATTTTAAACGCAAAAAAAAATTCTAAAATAAACACATTTTTAAAGTTAATTAAAGCTAAAAACCACAAGCATTATCTGAATAAAAACATACTAGACACTAACTAAACTATTACTGAAACAACTTATGGTAAATAAACTGTACTTATATAACGCCTTTCTATCTGATCAAGATACTCAAAGCACTTTACACTACAATATGTGCCTCATTGACCCATTCATACAGCTCTATACTAGATCTCTACAAAAGATAATTGAACAAATCATTTTAAAGAGACTAATCAGTACTTTAGATCACATTCATATACTGATGGGACACATATCAGATGCTATGAGGAGTTCAGTGTCTTGCCCAGGGACACTTCGACATGTGACTGCTGGTGGATTCGAGCCCCCAACTCTTGCATTGGAGGACGACTGCTCTAACCACTCAGCCATAGCCGCCCATGTTTTAGTAAATGATTTGCAGGGTGGTGCACCAGAGCACTGGAACAGCTTGGGACTGCCCTTCTGGTTGCCATTCTATTTCATGCCCTCCTCCAAGACCACCTCCACCCACCCGACTCTTGCCAGTTTTTTTTTTTTATTTTATTTTTTTTACTGGTTTTCCGTCAGGATGCCAGACCTTGGGGGGGGGGCTATGTCATGATCAGCAACCCCCGCAGGCCCTCCATCTGCTCACTTCCCTGCCCCTTCATGACATGCCATGATTCTGCCCCTCTCCTTCATGTTTTGTTTATCCCTCAGCTCCTGTCAATCTGCATTTCAAGTCTGCCCATGTCACTTCTCTGTCACCACGCCCCCTCAGCTGATTCACCACAATCAACCTTCATGCCTCTCACCTGTTCTCTCTACTACTTAAACTCCATGCCCACACTCATTCAGCGTGAGATTATTAAACCTCTCATGGTCACTAATTTTCAAGCCATTCATAGTTTCATGCTTGAACCTCAAGCCTTTTGTTTTGGACTACGACCTCACACCTGTCTCTTGGATTTATCTCTCTGCCTGCCGCTCGTCTGGTTTTGCTCTGCCCTTCTGACCCTGGTACGACAACTTTTTCTGGCCCTTTGACTCTGGATTTTGGATTAGCCCTTGCATCTGTTAAAGAACTCTGACTCCCCATGCTTGACCCCTGCCTTGCCTTCTGGATCATGACCCTACCTCTTCTGGATCCCCTCCCTGGCTGCAGCTGCAATTTTTAAATAAAACTGCTTTCATTTTTTACTCTTGTGTCTTGTCATTCTGAATCCAAAAGTCTGCTTTCGTGACACCTCTGCCTATTGTTTCAATAACCCAAACTGGACAAGGAAACTGTGGACAGTCTGGAGACTGTGGACGTGTGTTTTGACAACATCGTGATGGGCAAACCACAAAAAAAAAACCACTTCATCCACGGCCACACCAACTCCTAAACGCACACGTTCGGAGAGCTCAACCAGCACGTCCACCTCTCCAGAGAAAAGCTTCACTGATGTCCTGGGCTCTGTAGACAAGAAGCTAACCAACTTAGATGCCCGGCTGGCCCTGGTGGAGGGTCTCCACAAGGAGTTCCAAGCACTGAGGGAGTCTCTGGAGTTCAGCCAAGCTCAGGTGGCATCGCTCGCTGCAGAGAACCAAACTCTGAGGGGTAACGTTAAAGAACTCACAGAGAAGATGTCGCAGCTGTCCGGAGAAACCAGGAAAATGAAGGAGTCCATCCTGGACATTCAAGCTCGGAGCATGCGAGACAATCTCGTCCTTTCTGGAATCTCAGAATGAGCAGAAGAGAATGCCGAAGTTACGATCCGTGAGTTTATCTAACGTCAGCTGAAACTCCCAAGTGAGACGGTAAAACACATCAGATTCTATCGTGTTCACCGGCTCGTAGGTAAGAAGCCCGATAACAAGCGACCTCGACCAATTATAGCTAAATTTGAGCACTTTAAATAAAAAGAGCAGATCAGAGGTCGGGGCAGAGAGCTGCGTGAGACGGACTTCAGTGTGAACGATCAATTTCCTAAAGAGATCCTCGATCGGAGGCGAGTTTTGTTTCCTATCAGGAAGAAATACATGTCTGAGGCCGTCAGAGTCACGGTGGCTGTAGATAAACTTTATATTAATGGTCAGTTGTTCAGGGAACTGGACGTCACTCCATGGCTTTATTAAAAGGAACAATACGTTAGTTTGAAGCAGGGCTGTTCAACTGATGGCCCGCGGGCCAAATCAGGCTCACAGGTGAGCTAAGTTCGGTCCACCAATGGGTTCACTTTTTATTTTTATTTTTTATTTTTTACAAAACTAGAGTTTTAGTGTTTAATATATTTATTAATTTTCCACATAGAAACAAATAAAAACAACATACATACAAGGAAAAAAAAACAAACAACAAAGAACCCCTCCCCCCTCCCAGCACCCCTCCCCCCAGTAAATACTGTCCCCTACAAGGTATGTCACAAAAACAATTAAAACAGTTCAAACATCATTATCAAGATTTATGGGTCTACGTTCAGCCAAAATCCTAAAAGCGTGTTATTCCTGGACCTGTGTCGAGGGTTCATTGAAAAAAGTAATAAAAGATTTCCAAGTTTTATAAAATCTATTTTCAGAGCCCTTCATCACACACCTGATTTTCTCTAGTTTTAGATTAATTAGTACCTCCTTTATCCAGCTTGACACTGTGGGTGGAGCAGCATCTTTCCACCTAAGAAGAATTAAACGACGTGCCAGAAGAGTTGAAAAAGCGATTACCTTCCCTCCTCCCGTAGGTAAACTTAATCCTTCAGGAGTAATCCCAAATATCAGCATAAATGGGTTCGGGGTAATATGGACTGCTAAAACAGCTGAGAGTGCTTCACAGATACCAGCCCAGTATATCTGTATCTTGGGGCAACTCCAAAACATATGCACTAATGTGGCTTCCTCCGACCTACATCTGTCACATATAGGGTCAATTTGAGGGTAAATTTTAGCCAGTTTAGATTTATCCAAATGTGCCCGGTGTACCACTTTGAACTGAATAAGAGAGTGCCTCGCACACATTGAAGATGAGTGAATTTTCCTCAAAACATCAGCCCAAACTGCTTCACTCATTGTAATTTGAAGGTCCTGCTCCCAGGATTGTTTAATTATGACAGAGGGTTGGGAATCTAAATGAGAGATCAGCTTTATCAAAGAAGTAACTGCTTTAGTTTTTGTTGGATCAAAAGACACCAGCTCATCGATTACATTATCAAGAGGTTTGTCAGGAAATTTTGGAGTGGATGAGGCAATAAAATGCCTAATCTGTAAATATCTGAAAAAGTGCGAGGTTGGCAAATCATATTTATTAGACAGTTGCAGAAAAGAGGCAAACTTGTTTTCAACAAAAAGATCTTTAAAATTTTTTAAACCTTTACTTCGCCACCCACTAAAAGTAGCATCCTGCAGTGAAGGAGGAAAAAAATTATTAGAAGCAATTGGACTAGAAAAACTTAACTGATGAAGGCCAAAATGTTTCCTAAATTGTGAGTAAATTTTGAGGGAGTTATAGACTACACGGTTAGAAGAAATACGATTTAGAGGTAAGGGTAAGGATCCGCCGATCAAAGTTGGCAGAGATAAAGGGGAGCAGAGGAACTTTTCCATCTCCACCCAAATGGGACCCCCATCTTTGGAACTATAATACACCCAAAAGGACATACAATACAAATTACTTGCCCAATAGTAGTGTCGAATATTAGGAAGAGCCAGACCCCCATCTTGCTTTGACTTTTGCAGGTGGGCTCTTTTTAGACGAGGCTTTTTACCATTCCAGATATAAGTCAAAATGGCTGAATCTAGCTTTTTAAAATAAGCCCCCGGAATGAAAACAGGGAGACACTGAAAGAGGTAAATAAATTTAGGGAGTACTGACATCTTGATTGTATTTACCTTGCCTATTAGAGAGAGGGGGAGGGCCGCCCACTTAGTTAAATCCTGCTGGACATCAATAAGCAATTTATCAAAGTTATTTTTGTAAAGATCTTCAAATGTCTTTGTTATCGTAATGCCCAGATAAACAAAACTATGAGTAGCTATCTCAAAAGGTGTATTATTTGTGATATAGTCTAGGGATTTGGAATTCAAAGACATAAGTTTGCTCTTATGCATGTTTACTTTATACCCAGAAATTTCTCCAAACTGAGAGAGGAGTGTCGATATGTGAGGGATAGTCAGTTCTGGCTCAGACACATACAACAAAAGGTCGTCAGCATAAAGAGAAAGTTTATGCTCCACCCTACCCCTGGTAATACCCTTAATATTGCTCTGTGTCCTTATAGCCAGAGCCAACGGCTCAATGGCCAAAACAAAAAGTAAAGGACTAAGTGGGCAGCCCTGCCGGGTCCCGCGGAACAAGCTAAATGGTTTAGAATAGAAGTTATTTGTCAAAATCATGGCTGATGGCGAGAAATACAATAGCTTAACCCACGATATAAATGTCCTGCCAAAACCAAATCTCTCCAAAGTTTCAAACATATAGGTCCATTCCACTCTATCAAAAGCCTTTTCTGCATCCAGGGAGAGAAGGCATTCAGAGTCATTTTGACTAGGGGTATGCATGATATTCAATAAACGACGTATATTATAAAAAGAGCGTCTGTTTTTGACAAATCCTGTCTGGTCTGGAGATATGACACTCGGTAAAATTCGCTCCAAGCGGCAGGCTAACACTTTTGCCAATATTTTGTAATCACTATTCAGTAATGATATCGGCCTGTAAGATGAACATTCTGTGGGGTTTTTATCTTTTTTAAGCAATAGTGTTATACAGGCTTGATTCAAGGTAGAAGGAAGGGATCCTCTACCAAAGGAGTGTCTAAACATATTTGCCAAAATTGGAGCCAGTTGTTTAGAAAATGCTGCATAGAACTCATTTGGCAGGCCATCTGGACCAGGTGATTTTTTGGGTTGTAATAATTTGATTGCCTCTACAATCTCCTGCTCTGAAATAGGTGAATCCAGAGAGGATACTTGATCAGGGCTTAGGTTGGGGATAGGCAAGTGTCCAAAAAAGTTCTGCAAAAGATTAGTATTACAGCTGTTATCAGAGCTATATAATTTATTATAATAACATTGAAAGGCCTTATTTATTCCTTGCTGGTCTGTGATAATGCTGCCATCCTGAGCTGTTATCCCACCAATTGTCATTTTGGCTCTTGCTCCCCTAAGTTGTCTTGCCAGAACCTCCCCAGCTTTATCACTATGTTCATATGAATAACTTCTATTTTTCAGCAGTAAATATTCTATTGGTTGAGATGTAATTAAATTATGTTCTGCACGGAGCCTACAGTGTTCTTTATACAACTGTTGGGATGGAGCTTGTGCATTTCTGCTGTCCAAGTCTGCGATTTGACTCTCGAGTTCGATTTGCTTGGACATAGAGTCCCTTTTCTTCTTAGCCACAAAGGATATTATCTGACCTCTTATATATGCCTTGAAGGCTTCCCAGACAGTAGAAATTGAAACATCTGGGGTCATATTAATTTCTAAAAAAAGGGAGATCTGGTTCGACATAAATTTAACAAAGTTCTCATCAGACAACAGGAGGGAGTTGAACCGCCAGTACTTTCTTTGGGCCCCTACTTCAGGTATCCTAAATTCAATTGAGAGAGGAGCATGGTCAGACACCACTATGGGTTGATATTCACAGTTCTGCACGTATGATGTTAGTTTATTATCAATAAAGAAATAATCAATCCTGCTGTAGCTCCCATGGGCATGGGAAAAAAAAGAGTATTGTCTGTCCTGAGGGTGCAAAAGACGCCAAAGATCTGATATACCATAATCTGAAAGAAAGGACTTTATATACGTTACCGATTTGGATACAATATAGCCCGGCTTAACCGAAGACCTGTCCAGCACAGGGTCAAGACATAAGTTGAAATCCCCTCCCATAATCAGCGGATGAGTATCTAAATTCGGGAGCAGCCTAAAGAGACGAGAAAAAAATTGAGGATCATCAAAATTTGGAGCATAAACATTAGCTAATGTCACATTCACATTATAAAGTTTTCCAGTTACAATAATATATCTTCCATTAGGATCAGCAACCACCACTGCAGGTGTAAATGATATATTTTTATTAATAAGTATTGCAACTCCTCTGGCTTTACCCTGAAAAGTTGAATGAAAAAGCTGCCCCACCCACCCACACTTTAAACGAATACTATCTCGGTTATTGAGATGAGTTTCTTGAAGGAACATAATTCCTGCACCTAAATTTTTCATATGTGTGAGGGCCTTTTTCCTTTTAATGGGATGATTCAGACCCTTAACATTCCAGGTAATCATTTTAAAGTTGCCTGCCATATTACTCATAATAAAAAAGAAAAAACAGAACAGAGAATGTCAAGGTATCAGGCAAATAAAGAAATACATCCTGGCTGAGCGAAAAGAAGAACATCATTTTAACAGTGACAGTAAGCCCCCCACTTCCCACCCCACCCCTTCCCAATAACCCCCTGGTGAAAATAGCTGCTGGAACAAACAGCACACCTAACTTCTCTAAATGTAACACCTCTATGCTACTACTACCTAAATAAATCTTCTCCCCCTCCTCGCCTTACAGGTAATATTAAACACAAATAAAACCACCAAGCCAAAGTAAAATCTTGTCATTAATAAAAAAAATAGAAAAATGAAAAAAAAATTGGGCAAACACCGAACAGCCCATAACAAAAATAATGTCTATTACTTACTGAGGTGAAAATAGACCAGCTGCAACAACCTCAATAATTAAACGTTTATACATTATCTGAATCCGTTCTGTAGCTCTGCACCTCCAGAGCCATCAGTCAGGCAGAACTGTTAGAAGTTTGGATGAACTTTTCGGCATCAGACACGGAGCCAAATGTTGTGCGGGTACCGTCTGTGTTAGTAATCCGAAGTCTTGCTGGGAACATCAGCGCTGGTTTTAGACCCAGTTTATACAAGGATGACATCACCGACCTGTATTCTTTCCTTTGTTTGGCCACATCTGGAGAGTAGTCATCATACATCCTGAATGAGTTGTTTTCATACTCCAAGTTCCTTCTTTTCCGGGCTTCACGAATCGCCAGCTCCTTGTGTTGATATCGGTGGAAGCAAATTATGACAGGCCGAGGCCTGCCTTTAGGGCCCGGTTTGGGTATCAGGCTGCGATGGGCCCGGTCCAGCTCCGGCGCCGAGGGGAAGATATCATGTCCGAAAACATTCCACAGTAACTGGGAAAAGAACTTGCTTGGTTGTGGTCCTTCGATGTCCTCGGGCAGGCCAATAAGACGAACGTTACTCCTCCTGCTTCTCCCCTCCAGCTCAGTTAGCTTAGCCTTGAGTTGACCATTATCGGACCTGAGCCCCTCGCAGCATTTCTCAACTTCTTCCAAACGCACATGAAGTGACTCGGCGTTGTCCTCAAGTGAAGTCAAGCGCTCGTCATGATTTCTGACAACCTCCTGGAGTCCATCCAACTTCTCGTTCACTTCTTTGAAGTCCTTTTTAAGTTCGGAGATCAGCGCTAGCTTGTGGTCAGCTAACGCGGCTATCAAATCCGCTTTGCTAATCTGAGGCTCAGATTCATCTTTTTCACCCGTTTTAGACATTTTGGGCGGCATTGCTACACAAAGTGTGACAAGTTCTAATAATTTAACCAAAGTTCACTGGTTAAATTGGCTCAGTAGGTATTTAAATGAAAAGTTTGTGGGAGAGCAAAGATTCTGCTTCCTACTCCATAATCGCCCCCTAGAGGTCTCCCAAAACTAGAGTTTTAACTATAAAACAAAGTTACTTAATGATAAGAACTACTGTATATCGGACCGCTGAGCACTTGGCGTTCAGTAACTGTGGCCCCCTGGGCAGTTTAGTTGAATAGTCCTGGTTTAACGCTTGTAACACTGGAGGTAAATTAACTGGCATTTGTAAATAAAATGTAAAGCACAGCTTGGTAAGGTGTCTGCACTGGTGGTGGTGAATGGTGTCACAGCTATTCTTTTTCTTGTTTGTTTATTGTTTGTTTGTTTTTTTTTCTTTTTCTTTTTGAATTTATTATTTTCTCCTTTATGTTTGTCTGTTACCACATCACGTTATCATTATTTTTTCTTCTTTACCACCCAACAAACATTTACACACAAGCACACCAAAACACACACACACACACACACACCTCATAAGAGAATATATCTTTCAACTTCTCTCACACCCAGTATCTACTCAATTTTCTTGTATCTTTCCACTTCAAACATCACTGCGTGTTTCTCATCATCTAACCAATCTCAAGCAATAACTGTGATTTTAGTTGGATCTGTTTGTCTCTATGGTGACATGCACTGGTCAACTTTAGCTACTCACGCACAACTATGGGCACAGTAATGTTTGTGACTTGGAATGTCAATGGAACCAGTACTCAACAAAAAAAATTAGGAATTTTAAACCAGCTTAAAAGATTACAGACAGATGTCTTTTTACAAAATACTCATAAATCTACTACAACTGCAGATGATCTTAAATCACCTGAGTTTCCTAATGTGTCTTGTGCCTGCTATAACTCAAGACAAAGGGGAGTGGCAATATTAATACACAAAAATGTTAATTTTACAGTACTAGACACAGTTACAGACCCAGACAGTAGATTTTAATAATAAAACTTTGTATAAAAAAACTACAAGTTGTACATTGTCAGCATATATGCCTTAAATGTTGATGACACCTCTTTATTTCATGATTTTTTTCTCAGCACTGTCTGATTACTTGAATTGCTCACTTATACTTGGAGGTGACCTCAACTTTGGTCTAAATGAAGAATTAGACAGATGTAGTAGAGCAGGAACTCAGCGCAGTTGGTAGTCCATGAATATAGTTAAACAGTACATGAGTGATTACGGACTTTGCGATGCATGGCGATCTCTTCACCCGAACCGTAGGGAGTATACTTTCTTCTCACCTGTCCATCACTCTTAATCTCGTCTGGATAATTTTTTAGTCAGCAGCTCGGTGTTGACGGACATCTCGGACACTGAGATACACCCTATAGCTGTCAGTGGCCATGCCCCTGTCTCTTTAACTCTAGTAAACCGAAAAGAAATCCCAAAAATTATAAACTGGAGATTTACTATATCATTGCTTGAGGATGAAGATTTTATCAAATATTTTACAGAAGTGTGGGCTTCATATATGGAGTATAATGACTTGCCTGGAACATCAGCATCTGTTCTCTGGGAGGCAGGGAAAGCAGTGATGAGAGGTAAAATAATCTCATTCTCATTACATAAGAAGACAAAAGAAAATTCAAGCTGCAAGCAGCATTGAAGTCCCTCACAGCAAAGCGCCGTTCAGGCCTTAGGGCGACCGCGGGAGTACTAGTGAGTCCATCCAATCACCATCACGAATGCTCTTGTGCCTATCCTGCACTCGTTCATCAGGTTACACATTTGCCAAATCTAATGCCTTTTTTCCACTGTTACGGTGCGGATCAGGTCAGTTCGGGTCGGTTCAGATCGGCTCGTGTCTCGTTGCATTTCCATTTACACTTCTGGACCGGCTCTGTAGGCGGGGACTGGAATTCAACTCGTCTTACCACCTGGTGGCAGTAGTGCTCCCTTAAGCTACTTAAGGATTACAGCCTGTTATGTGCTGCTCTAATCAAAGAGTATACCCCTTACGTGAGACCTGGCGGTTATCCAGCTGCCGACAAGGTCATGCAAGGTAAGAATGAGCACCTAAGGGCATATTATTCCAGAATTTTGCAGGCTTATTTTGGTTACAGGAACGAAACCGGCATGTAGGAGGAGGAGGCGTTTAAGTTTGTTTTCAGCAAAAATCTCCACCCTGACATAAGGACGTCAGTGCAGATGATGGCTAATTTCAAAGAAAAAGCCATCAGTGAGATAAAAAATTGTGCTGTGAATGTCTTTGAGGCCCGTTCACAGGCCAAAACACCCATTGAAGAGTTCCAAGGTGAGAGGATTCTTTCTCAGTCATTAGAATTGGAAGGGACGAGAGCTTCAGCTCCCCCTCCCAAGAAAGGCGAGAGGAAACGAGATTTCCCATCTGCTAAACCACAACAGGTGAGTGCCCTCTGGTTCAGACGAGATCCTAAATGGTTTCCCAAGAAACCAGAGGATGAACGAATGTACCAGAAGGGGGGCACACCTCCTAAGAGTAAAAAGTATGGCACCCATGGTAACCCATACAACCAGGGATCCACCAGGAACCCCAGAGGAGGGGGCCTGCTCCCCCTCCACATCGACCTGGACAGCTTGAGACAAAAAGGTAAACGTAAGAAGAAACGTTGGCCAAAACCTACAAGATTCCTGTGTAACCTGATCAGAAAGGGGGTCGCTAAAAAAGCTTACCTGTCAATCACACTTGAAGGGGTCCTCACACATGAAGCCCTACTGGACGGTGGAGCCGACATGACTATTATGTCAGCCAAACTGTTCGAGGAGCTCAGGACCGCCACTAACGGTGTTCACAGGGAAATACCTTTCCTAGAACGTGCTATAGGGCTGCAGGGCCTCGCAAAGACGAGGACAACCCTAATAGCTATAGCAATGGTTCACATGCAGGTTGGCGAGATGACACTATACCACCCGGTACATGTGTCTACAGTTGACTCATTCCCATTTTTGATTGGCCAGGATTTTATAAATCGCTTTGACGCGATTATAGATTATGGTGAACAGACAATGTGGGCCAGAGTGAGCAAACCCCTGCCAATAGTCATGCCTCCTGGGATGGTCACAGACTGCCCAACAGCAGGCACCGCAGAAGGCACAGAGGACTTCTCAGCAGAGAACACAGTCCCGGTAAGTAATCCTTCAAAAGCATGTGAAACCGATGGGACCCAACTAGTGGACCCAACTCTGACCGAACAAGAAAGCCTCCTCTGCGAGCTGAGACAGTCAGAGCCCACCGGATACTACCTACCATTGGTAGCTAAAGGTGTAGAGATCCAAGGATCCCACACCAAAGATGCTGTACTGTCACTGTGGACAGATAAATCAACTATTAACCAAGCTTTCTACGAAACATTAGTTAAAAAACATTTGGGTCCTGTTCTGATCAAGAAAGCTTTCCGCTTTCCATTGTATCGCAACAGTTCACGAGTGATGACTGCGAAAGGAGTCATTAACCTGAAACTGATCTGGAACCAACGGGAACTGGTCCACCCATTCCTCGTGGTCCCAGACTTACCACATGCATCCTACATAGGCTCTGACATCTTGGTAAGATTAGGTGTCAGGGTGGACACCAGCCACAATGTACTGTGGTCACTAAAACCAGCCACAAAGGATCCTCCTGTGCTAGACACAGCAAACCATACGGCTGCACAGACCGTTCCAGAGGTTCCGCCAGCTGCGGAAAAACCCTCAGTACATGAGGACCCGAATCACCACTACTTTGATAGCAATATCTACAAAGATATGACAACACTGTATGTGGATGGCTGCTCATTCCACCACGAAAAAAACTGCAAATCAGGTGTTGGAGGGATTCTCCTCCAAGACCGAGAAGAGGTCACTTTTAGCTATAAATTAGGCTCTCAGACTTCTCAGTACGCTGAGATAGCAGGAATCCTAATAGCTCTCCAGATGGCAGTAGAACGCTCCATCCAAACGCTAGTCATCTGCACAGACTCTAATTACGCTCGACTTAGTTTCTTGTGTCATCTCGCTCTGTAGAAACAGAATGGCTTTCTCACAAGCAACAAGAAAGTGTTCAAACACAAAGAGCTTTTCATGGCATGTGATCACTTGGTGACATCACATGACCTACAGGTTTACTGGAAGAAGGTTCCAGGACATTCAAGAGTCCTAGGCGATGACAAGCGGTATAATGACCTTGCAGACGTCCTAGCCAAGGACGGAGCCGTGGACGGCCCTCCGTGGTCCTTTGACCCGTCCTGGCTGCTCGCAACTCTGGCAGCACAACCTACAGCGGAGGAAATGGCAGTCACACGTGCACAGGCTGCAGCCAAACCGGCTGACAACACAGTCTCTGTACAACCCGTGCTGACTGACCCTGACATCATCCAACGTAAGAAGTTGGATCCTGCGATAAACTCGATGATACTGTACTTGACTGACCCAGATAAAAACACTCCGTCCGAAGTCGACCTGGATTCCAATCCAGACCTTAAAGTCCTCTTTCAGCTGGGCAAACAGCTAAAACTAATCAAGGGCATCCTAACTTTTGCTCATGGACGGATGTCCTCACCCGTGTTCGTGGTCCCCCATGACCACAGGGGGGTGATGTTAGTTCACGTGCATGACCTCCCATCTGCAGGACACAAGGGAGATAACACCACGCTGAAAGCATTAAAACAAGTTGCTTATTGGCCTGGAATGAAAAATGATGTCAAGGACTACATAAAAGGGTGCCTGGTCTGTGGCCAGGTTCAGCCATCCATACCACTCCACAGAGCACCGTTGCAAAGTAGAGGCATTGCATTCAAACTACACAAGGCGTTCAATAACTCCATAGGAGACAAATATCTCACAAACTCAGACCTCGTGGGAAAAGGGTCGTCCAAGCAGAAACTAAATAAGTCTAAGCTTAATTAAGTTTTAAGATAACAACTCAGACGTGATAACGTGATCGAATCTGACAATCAGAGTGAGTGACGCAGTGAAACGTTGTTTTCTAGTTGCTTAATCACTACTTTTGTCGATGTTGAAACGTTGTTTTGTGGTTGCTTAATCACTACTGTTGTCGATGTTGAGACATTGTTTATTTGGTTTTGGTATTGTTTCTGAACACCCCCAACAAGAATGACTTTTGTGTGTGCTCTAGTTAGAGACTATGAGGACTTTAACTATGCCAACATGCAGTTCATTTGTTAAATTTTAATCTTTGAGGAGTCAATGTAGATTAATGCTACCTTAAGTACCATAACTTACATTGGTCTCACGACTCTCAAGCCGAACCTACTCGAACAATCCTATTTGGGGGGGGGGGGGGGGGGGGGGCTAGCTAATCCTTAAGTTGAGTCTCGCCATAGACTCCAAAACATTTATGGGGAAACCAAAACCCAAAACTCAAGTTGTTCGTCTAAAGGGACAACAGACAATTGAACCAAACTATATTTTGCCATGTAAATCTAACTTAAACCAAGTTAGGAATGGAAGAATTGTTTGGAATGCCCTTCTATAGGTATAAATCCCTGTATATAATTTTTCAGCATGACCCACCCTTTAACTGGTATCTGTAGCTGATCTGAACCATGATAGCTTACACACCAGGTACATATAGGTTAAGGTCATATGTAAAATCCCACTCATAAGCCCAACTAAAACCACAAAAATGCATGAACACATAGAACTAGAATGGCATCCACTGGGAACCACCAGCAGCAACCTTTGCTGAAGGGACCTACAACTCCAACGTGGGTCTCCAAACTCCAGCCAGTGGTCGCCTCCTCAGTTCAATCGAGGGAACCCCTCTACGTGCTGATCAATCAACACCTCCAGTCATTGCGGATTTACCATTGTGGATTATATGACTTTTTCCAACGGACTACAGACTTTGTTTCCAAGGGGTTAAAGCGTTGCTACAATGGAATTACCAACAACATTATGGAATTACCAAAACCGTTGTGGGTTTACCTTCTTTGACTTTTGTTTTCCTCTTGTTGGATTACATCAAGATCAAGGACATTCGGAGGTGTAAGTTCATGATGGAATTCATCCTCATGGACAGGCGATGATTTCCAATGGGGGACTGTAGTGAACTAGACCTCCGATATCAATCTGTCTCTGAGGACCTTCAGGGGACAGGAACTGTTATTTTATTGATTTGAATCCAGAAATACAAATTATCTCATCAAGAGACTATTTAATTGTATCCTGAATTAATCAATTGAAAGAACACTCTTCCTTTTTATATTATCATTACTATTTTATAATATCTTGATAATCAAAAGTGTGTTTAGTTCATACCATTTCTAATGTTGAAGTGAACCACTCATTTAAATCAACTGTGAAACAGTATTAATGATTTTTAAACCTTATTAGACTTGGATCATACAAGTTAAATGTCTATTTACGAAATAAGTGTGCATTTACTCTTCTGTCTGAATGAGGAGGGGACCTGATGTCGGTCAAAAGTCAGAAGACAAGTTATGAGAATGAAGTGCCTTGTTTTTAAAACTCTCAGACAGTAAATAAGAACTGGCTGGCACCTGCTGTCTCTCAATTCTTAAAAATATTTTCCTGTCTGTACTAACCATTCTTAAAAACATTTCTGCTGTCTGCTGACTCCTAATAACCCTTTGACATCACTAAAACTACACCCCTGCTGGTTGTTTCAACACATCAGGAAGTACCAAGTGACAGGAAGTGGATACCCTTTAAAAGTCAACACTTCTTGGAACTAGTGAGTCTTTCCAGTCTTCCCAGTCTTCCTGGAACTTTCAGCCTTACTGGAAGATGAGACTCAGTCTGATGGCGAGTCGTAGAGGAACTTTCAGTTCTTACTGAAAGTCAGCTTTGGAGTATGGAATTGGACCATGTGCCAAGGGTCCGTCCATTCCAGCGGAGTCCCAACTGCCTCGCTGTGACTCACCCTGAGCACTAAATGCTCTCAACTTCTAAGGAAGCTTATTCTGTTGAACGGAGTATATGGAACTACTTCGGAAGATTCTTAGCCACCCTGACCGGAGACGCTGAAAAGGTAGCGTGCCTATTGACCTCTGTTCCAGAGTTGATGTATCCCCTGCTCAGGTAACAAGTCGTTCACGCCCTGAGTGCACCGGAGGACTGAGCTGGGGTCGGAGGAAGGGTGCCATTTTCTGGTCCTTACTTCTTCCTTCATCCATCTAAACCTCCTCTTTAAATCTTTAAACCTCTTTACTCCTTCTCTTTAAACTTCTATTCGCCAGTAAATCAAGTTAAGTGCCTTCAGAGATGTATCATTTTACATCAGTAATCTTCTGTTGTCTTGTTATTTGAACTTGCTAAGTTTAATTAATCAGAAACAGATCAGCAAATCAAGTGTACATGTTATGATGTTAAATTTTGATTCTGTTAAATAAATGACCGCATTTATTCTGATGGGTCAAAGATAAAATGGCGTCTCATGTCACTAATTATACACTCCACTCCACAAGTTGTCTTGGTCACATGGAAGAAATTTAACTCGAAAAAGAAAGAATCCGTTGTTAATTAAACAATTAATATTCTTTGTGCTTGAACTAGCTTTAAGAATAATTAATTAGTAGTGAAGCTAACAGCTAGCTCACTACAGGTTGCTTGGAAAGACTCCACAGAATCCTCCCCCCCACCAATCAGTGTCCGACAGTGTTTCTGACGTCCCGGCACGGTTCGCTTGGACCCCTTGAGAAGCAGGGCCAGAATTTAGGGAGGCGTGCCGGTCCCAAGAACCGTGGAAAAGACCACAAACGCGCGTCAAGCCGGAAATGTCCGACCCGCGCCGTGACAGTGGAAAAGGGGCATTAGACATCACCTGCAACTGCGGGAGCTCCAGCAATGCCCCCCAGTCGCTATCGTGAATGCTCTCATGCCATTCTCGTATGCATCCAGTGCGGTGAGCATATGTCGAATCTTTGAAATCACCCTCCGCCCCATCAGTATGAGTCCAGCTGCATGCCTTACAAGTTTGACTAAAATCTGATCTTTTAGACATGAAATATTGTCACTTCCCGTTTTTTAGCGAATGTAAAGGATTTCCTATAGGCTTTTCAACATGTCTTATATGATAATCAACAGTTAGCGAATACAGTTTCAGTCTTATATCTTACACAGTGCCAAGCTGGAAGAGACACCCAATAATCATAAATTTCTTCTCTGAGTGGGCCAGCCTTAAGTCAAGTCATGAATCAACAATACCAATGTGTCTACAAGTGCTCACTGATGAAGTCCAAAAAATCTAGTCTAGATCAGATGATGTATCCCTGAGATGAAACTGTTGGAATAATCTAGGGGGCACACTGGAGTCAAATGGTAAATAACAACACAAATGTGTCTGGAAGTGCTCATTGATCACGTACAGTAAATCTTGTGCAGCTCAGACGATGTATCACTGAGATATAAGGGTTTGAATACTGTAGGGGTGCACTGGAGTGAAAACATAATCAGCAATATCAATGTGTCTAGAAATGTTCACTGATGACGCACAATAAATCTGGTGCAGATCGTATGATGTATCACTGAGATATAACTGTTGGATTAATATCGGGGGTGCACTGGAGTCATATGTTAAACCACAATATCAATGTGTCTAGAAGTGCTCACTGCTGACACAATAAATTTGGTACAGATCGGATGATATGTCATTGAGCTATAACTACATGAATAATGTAGGGGGTGTTGTAGAGGCTACTGGCCACTTAGTGTAGATAACTGTGTAGTGAATGATACCTGTCTGATATTATCCATAATTTAAACGGATTCTTTCATTTTTCTGGACTGAGTACTATCGTGCCTTGAATGATTAAATATGGACGGAAACGTGTTTCACACATTTACAATAATTGACAGATTGATTACAATTAACACAGCTTAATTAATGAGCTTTACAATGAGAAATCATACGGTCATGATATCTCACTTGCAACTGAAATACAACAGACATTTCTGAAAATATCTGGATTAATTACTGGCAGATAGAAGAGTTTTAAAGATGGGAAAATGAAGGAGTTTGAATGGAGAGGAAAAGATGGGTGAGGGAATGTGTCTGTATAACCAGATCAGCACGCTTCTTTAGACGCAGCTTAATCCACGGTACACTGGTAGTTGAAGATCGACTCTTTTACCTTTCTGAAGATATTTCAGTTCCGGCGTAAAGTTCCACTTCAAGCCACCTTTCAGCGTCTCCGTAAGAACAGTTGTGACCTCAGGAGTCGTGAGATCATCACAGAACAAACCTCCTCAGAAGTTATGAAGTTTTCACCGGGTGGAGTCACAGCGAGGCATCGTGGCTCTTACAGGAACTCCAGCCGAACTCCATCAGTACCAGTCAGTTCGCTCCAGAACTTCAGTGTATCCCAGAACTTCGGATCATGTCTGGAACTTCTTGTTCTCTCCAGCAACTTTGTTCCGCTTGGAACTCTTGTTCTGCCTGGAACTAGGAAGTGTCGACCCTTTTAAAGAGGTCACTTCCGGTTCCTCTGAGAACTTCCTGATTGGTTGAACGAACCAACGGGGTGTGGTTTTAGTGACGTAAGAGGTTATTACAAGTCAAGGAGACAGAGTAGATTGTTTTAAGAACAGACAGAAAGATGTTTTGAAGAAACAGAGACATTTAGGAGCCAGTCTCCTTCTATCTATCTGAGAGAGTTAAACATGACATTTCGTTCCGATAAACATGTTTTTGACCGTTCCTCGACTTTTGACCGACTCACTCCTTCTCATTTCAGATAGAAGATCAAAAATGCATCATTACTTTGTAACAGGCATTTTAACTTGATTTCTACTTTGAATGAGGATTAAAAATCATTTATACTGTTTCACAGTTGATTTAAAATGAGTAGTTCACTTCAACATTTAAAAATGATTTGAACTAAACACACTTTGATTATCAAGATATTGTAAAATAGTAATGATAATGAAAAGAGAGTGTTCTTTCAATTGACCAGTGCAGGACACACTCAGAAAGTCTCTGGATGAGCTTTATTTGTGTTTCTGGACTCAAATCAATGAAATAACAGTTCCTGTTCCAGGAAGGCCCTCAGGGTCAGGTTTTTGACCTGAGGCTTAGTTCACTACAGTCCCCCCTTTGGAAATCATCGCCTGTCCATGGGGATGAATTCCAACATGAACTTACGCCTTCGAAAGTCATTGAGCTTGATGTAATCCAACAAGGAAAAACAAAAGTCAAAGGAGGTAATCCCACAATGTTTTTGGTCATTCCATTGTGTTGTTAGTAATTCCATAATGTTGTTGGTAATTCCATTGTAGCAATGCTTTAACCCCTTGGAAACAAAGTCTGTAATCCATTGGAAAAAGTCATATAATCCACAACGATAAATCTACAACGAATGGAGGTGTTGATTGATCAGCATACAGAGGGGTTCCCTTGATTGAACTGAAGATGCGGCCACTGGATGAAGATTGGAGACCAACGTCAGGATTGCAGGTCTCCTCCAGCGAAGGTCATCGCTGGGTGACGTCCAGTCGGTGCCGTTCTGGTTCAATGTGTCATGCAATTATGTGGTTTAAGGTGGGCTTATGAAGGGGATTTTACATAAGGCCTTAACCTATATGCACCTGGTGTGTAAGCTATTATGATTGGGAACAGCTACAGCTACCAGTTAAGGGGTAGAACATGCTGAAAAGGGTAGTTATAGGGGTCTATACCTATAGAAGGGTGTTCCAACTATACCACCATCGCTAACATTATCTATGTTAGACTTACATGGCCACTATAGTTGGTTTACTTGTCTGTTGCCTTTTAGACGAAAGACTTGAGATTGGGTGTTTGGTTTCCCCATAAATGTTTTTGGAGTCTATGGCGAGACTCATCAAAAAGAATTAGCTATCCCCCCAAATAGAATTGTTCGAGTAGGTTCGGCTTAAGCGTACTGAGACCAATGTAGATCATGGTACTTAAGGTAGCATTAATCTACATTGACTCCGCAAAGATTAGCTTTTAACGAGTGAAGTGCATGTTGGCATAGTTAAAGTCCTTTACAGTCTTCTACTAAAATACATACAAAACTCATTCTTACCTCAGAAACAAATATCAAAACCAAATAAACAACGTTTCAACATCGACAAGAGTAGTGACTAAGCAACTAGAAACATCGTTTAACTGCTTCACCTCACCCTGGTTGTCAGATTCAATCACGCTGTCCCCTTGGAGTTGTTTCTTTGCACACCTTGTGTGGTTTAACCTGGTTTCGATGTACCCATTTAACAATTGGCTCTTTTTGGCCTTTGCTGATTTTTATCTGATAGACAACTGGAGACAGTTTGTCTGTTATCAGATGGGGTCCAGTCCATCTGGGCATCAGTTTATGGGCGAGAGTTCCGGTCCCGGACTCTCTTCTCCCAGTTGTGGGGGCAAACGTGTAGTACCAGACCCTGTCTCCCACTTGGAGTTCCTCGTGAGAGGCCTTTTGGTCGTAGTACGCTTTGCGTCCTTCAGCTGATTTTTCCAGGTTTTTCTGTGCGAAAGCAAAAGTGTTTTTAATGTGTTTTTCCAAGTCTTTCATGTATTGTTGTGTAGTGTAGGCTGTTGCCATGGCAGCATCGCCTGGTTGGTACAACAGGTGTAGAGGGAGAGTCATTTGTCGACCCGTCATCATCTCGAAAGGAGAGATGCCAGTCGATGTGTGTGGAGTGGCCCTTATGGCCATGAGGACCAGAGGGAGTTTCACGTCCCAGTCCTTGTGGTTTACGGCTACGTATTTCTTCAAAATACTCACCACAGTCCTGTTTGCTCTCTCAACCTGGCCTGAAGCCTGTGGATGGTAGCCAATATGGAAGTTGGCCTTGATGCCTAGCGTCTTCCACAGTTCTTTCATTACTTCACCTGTGAAGTGTGTACCTTGGTCTGAGTTCACCCTGAGGGGAAGTCCAAACCTTGCGAATACATGATTCATTAATAACAAAGCAGTGATATGTGCTGTGTCCTTAGGGGCTGGTAGACATTCTACCCATTTGTTAAATGCGCAGGTTATGAGAAAATATTTATTTCCTCTAGAGGTCTTAGTGAGTGGTCCGACCCAGTCAATCTGGAGGTCCGACCATGGAAATGCAATGCCTCTACTATGCAGTGGTGCTCTGTGGAGTGGTCTGGATGGCTGAAACTGGCCACAGACCAGGCACCCTTTTATATAGTCTTTGACATCCTTCTTCATTCCAGGCCAATAAGCAATCTGTTTTAATGCTTTCAGCGTGGCATTGTCACCCTTGTGTCCTGCGGACGGAAGGTCATGTGCATGAACTAACATCACCCCCCCTGTAGTCATGGGGGACCACGAACACGGGTGAGGATGTCCGTCCATGAGCAAAAGTTAGGATGCCCTTAAGTAGTTTTAGCTGTTTGCGCAGCTGAAAGAGGACTTTAAGGTCTGGATTGGATCCAGTTCGCCTTTCGATGGAGTGTATTTGTCTGGGTCAGTCAGATACAGTATCATCGAGTTAATTGCAGGATCCAACTTCTGAAGTTGGATGATGTCTGGGTCAGTCAGCATTGGGCGTACAGAAACTGTGTTATCAGCAGGTTTAGCTGCAGCTTGTGCACGTGTGACTGCCATTACCTCAGTTGTAGATTGTGACGACTGAGTGTTGAGTAGCCAGGAGGGGTCAAAGGACCACGTGGGTGCGTCAACGGCTCCTTCCTTGGCTAGGGAGTCTGCAAGGTCATTGTAGTGCTTGTCATCGCCTGGGACTCTGGAGTGTCCTGGAACCTTCTTCCAGAAGATCTGTAGATCATGTGATGTCACTAAGTGATCACATGTCATGAAAAGCTCTTTGTGTTTGACCACCTTTTTGTTGCTTGTGAGAAAACCGTTCTGTTTCCACAGAGCGAGATGACACAAGAAACTAAGTCGAGCATAGTTAGAGTCAGTGCAGATGACTAGCATCTGGATGGAGCGTTCCACTGCCATCTGTAGGCCTATTAGGATTCCTGCTATCTCAGCGTACTGAGAAGACTGAGAGCCTAATTTATAGCCAAATGTGACCTGTTCTTGGTCCTGGAGGAGTACTCCTCCAACACCTGCTTTGCAGATTGTCTCGTGGTGGAATGAGCATCCATCCACGTACATTGTTGCCATATCTTTGCAGATATTGCTATCAAAGAAGTGGTGATTTGGGTCCTCAGCAGCTGAGGGTTTGCTCACAACCGGCTGTTGGGTGGCTGGTACATCCTGTGTACATTCTTGGCAGATTGCCAAATCAGTGCCCAAGTGCGACTTCTTATTTTGACCGTAGCGGATGTCTAGGTTAAAACTTTGAAGTGCCATAAGCCATGTTGCAACGCGTGAGTTTGTCACCACACCATCTCTGATGCGTTGGCTGTTCAGAAACGTTACTGGCTGGTGTTGTGTCTCAACAATAATCCTCTGTCCACCAATATAGCAGGAGAAATGTTTCACTGCCCACACAGTGGTCAATAGAGCCTTCTCACAGTCTGAATACCGTAATTCAGGGCCTGCCATTGTTTTGCTGGCGTAGGCCACAACACGCCTGTCTTTGTCGTGTATTTGGTACAGACCTGCACTCATGCAGTAAGTTGAGAAGCCCACTTCCAAGTAGAACTCTTTGTTGTAGTCTGGGTAGACTAGACATGGGGCTAGCTTGAGCCTGTCTTTGAGAGCGTTCATTGCCTGCTGTTGTGTATCAGTCCAGACAAAAGGAACGTCTTTCTTTAAGAGTTCAGTTAGTGGTTTTGCGAGATCCGCATAATGCTCTATGAACTGGCGAGAGTAGTTACACACTCCCAAGAAACTTTGTAGTTCTTTGAGATTGGTTGGGACTTTGAGGTTGTCTAGGCCTTGGGTGCGAGTCAATTGTGGTTGTACTCCGTCTGGACCTACTAGGAGGCCAACGTAGTCCACTTTGGTTCTGCACCACTGGCACTTTGACAGTGAGATTTTAGCACCAGCAGTTGTTAGCTGATTTAGGACGTGGTCGATCTCAGCCAAATGGGAGTCCAGTGTTGGCTGTCTCAAAAGGATGTCGTCCACGTAGATTAGTGTCCCACGCTCGTGGGCGTCTGGACATGCTTTGTTCAA
>NC_056507.1:49985649-49989695 GCF_014905685.2 Nematolebias whitei | reverse complement strand
TGTAGTCTATGGTAAGTCTCCACTTACCATTTGGTTTTAAGACTGGCCATAAAGGGGCAGAGTAGGTGCTATTACATTGTCTGATTATACCTTTGACCAAAAGGTCATCAATGATCTCCTGGACAGGCTGATGTGCTACCAGAGGGATCTTATGTTGTCTGACAAATGTTGGCGGTGCGTTTGGTGGGGTTGGGATGCTCACTGTGTGGAGTGAGGTCAACCTACAATCTGTTGAGTCAGTTGAAAATGACTTTTCATATTTTAAAAGAACTTGGCGAAGTTTGTCCCTTTCTTCATCAGATGTCAGAGCGTCGGCTTGGGCGACCACCTGTTCAATCTGTGATGAGACTGATAAGGGTTCTTGCTCTTTGGGGAGCTCCAATGAATCCCTTTCTGAGTCGTCGGACCTGTCTATGGGTAAGACACCATAGGTTTGAGGTCCTTGGTCGACGTCATCGGTTGAGAAAAGAGCTATGGCCTGTGTTGGTTTTGTGAACCATACTGGCCCAGTTTCTTGACTTGGTAGCAGGTTATCTGGGAGTCCTCCCAGAAATGGAATGCCTAGTTCAAAATCATGAAAATCAGTGGAAATCAACCATCCTAGCATAGTGTTTTTTGGGATCAGCACCTCATCCGTGCCTGTGTTACACACAGCAATAGATGTGGTCCTGGAGTCAAGGCTCACTTGGTTTGTGGCTTCCACGGACAGTCCCAAGTTGAAAAGGTTGAAAATATGCCTGTTTATGGCTAATAGCTTGTCCAGCTACGATGTGGATTCGCACCATTAGGTTAATCACCTGAGGTGGTACTATGGTGGTTTGGTTGTTTGCAACCTGGCAGGCCTCTGGAATGATCTGCCCAGCCTTAAGGTTTGCTGTGTCTAGCACAGGAGGATCCTTTGTGGCTGGTTTTAGGGACCACAGTACCTTGTTGATGGTGTCCACGTGGACACCCAACCTTACCAAAATGTCAGAGCCTATGTAGGTTGCATGTGGTAAGTTTTGGATCACGAGAAACGGGTGAACCAGTTCTCGGTTCCAGTTCAGTTTTAGGTTAATGACTCCTTCAGCGGTCATTACCTGTGAACTATTGGGAACTAATGGAAAGAGGAAAACTTTTTTCATTTGTCCTAGACCCACGTGTTTGTGAACCAAGGTTTCATAGAAAGCTCGGTTAATTGCTGATTTATCTGTCCACAGAGACAGAACAGCATCGTTGGTGTGGGACCCTTGGATCTCTACACCTTTAACTACCAGTGGTAGGTAGTGTTTGGTGGACTCTGACTGCTCTAGCTCACAGAGGAGGCTGTCTTGTTGGGTCAGAGTTTGGACCACCGGGCGGGTCTCTTTGGTTTCACATGATGTCAGAAGAATACTCACCGGGCTTGTGTCCTCGGCTGAGGAGTCCTTTGCGCCTTCCGCGGTACCTGCTGTTGGGCAGTCTGTGTTACACTCCGGAGGCAATTCTATTGGCAGTGGTTTGCTCACTTTTGCCCACATCGTTTGATCACCATAATCTATAATCGCGTCGAAGCGATTTATAAAATCCTGGCCAACCAAAAATGGGAATGAGTCAACACTGGACACGTGTACCGGGTGGTATAGTGTCATTCTGCCAATCTGCATGTGAACCATTGCTATAGCTGTCAGGGTTGTCTTCTTCTCTGAGAGACCCTGCATTTCTATAGCACATTCTGTGAGAGGTATTATCCTGTTAACGCTGGCAGCGGCTGTCCTCAGCTCCTCGAACAGTTTAGCTGACATAATTGTTATGTCCGCCCCACCGTCCAGTAGTGCTTCATGTGTGAGGACACCTTCGAGCGTTACTGACAGGTATGCCTTCTTGGCGACCCCCCTTCTGATAAAGTTACACAGAAACCTCTTAGGTTTTTTCTGACGTTTCTTCACACGTTCAGCCTTGTCTGTGTAATCTTGGTTTGTCTGAACCGTCAGCATAGCAGTAGCTGTTTCTGAGTGTTCAGCTTGCGATGACTCGTCATCGTTTGTGTGTGAGTTTACCCCCCTTTCTTCCGATGAGGGGTTGTTGGAGGCAACAACAACAATGTCTTAGTGTGTTCCACCGACATCTGTGATGTTGTCATTCGCGCCCTCAGATGTAATAGTGATTACATCACTGCATAGTGATCCAGGTTGGTTTCCCGTGTCAGTGTGTTTCAAAGTTTCTAACAACCTGCATAGTTTCTCTGTCTCTTCCGAGCTCAGAGGTGTAGGGCCTTGTTTCTGGAACCTTTGTGATTTTTTCACCTCGGGTCGTTTTGTCCGAGGTGGAGGAGGGATAGGTACGTCATTTGGGGGTTCCTTTTCGGACTTCCCCTGATAATATGGGTCACCTTGGTTCCCATATCTTTTCGTCCTACGCACACCCCACTTACGATAATCACGTTCATCCTCTGAAAGAGGAGCTTTTTTGTCCCAGCATGCACCTTCATGACGCGGTTTGTTAGTTTGAAAAGACTGCCTTTTCTCGCCTTTCTTAGGAGGAGGAGGCGATGCACGCCGTCCTTCCAGTTCTAGCGAATGGGGTTTAACCTTTACACCAGGTAACACCTCTATGGGCGTCTTAGCATGAGAACATGTCTCAAACACATTCATAGCACACTGTTTAATCTCATTGATGGATTTTTCTTTGAAATTAGCCATCATCTGTACTGACGTTTTAATGTCAGTGTGGAGATTTTTGCTGAAAACAAATTTAAAACCTTCTTCCTCTTCCATTCCGGTTTCATTTCTGTAACCAAAATAAGCTTGGAAGATTCTTTTGTAATAAACCTTTGGATGTTCATGCTTCCCTTGCGTGACTTTGTCTGCAGCTGGGAAACCACCAGGCCCCGTGCAGGGGTCGTATTCCCTGATCAAAGCTTCACACAGAAGGTTGTAATCCCTTCTCGTGGCATCAGGTTGACGCTCGATGAAGGTGAACACCTCTCTGTCCGAAGTGAGCCTTATCAGACTGATTTTATCCTCAACCGTAGCATTAGGATAACCACTCAGTCTGAAATCAAGGTCATTGAAATATGCCTTCATACCAGTTGAACCCATTGGGCCAGGTACAAAGCGTTGAACATATTTTGAATTTTTTTGCAAATCTGAAATTGAGAGCAAAGGCTGTATTATTGGTATCGTAGGAACCAAAATGTCACGTGGAGGTGTGTCTCTACACACATGTGGAGGTGGCAGAATGGGATTAAGACCAGGAGGTGCACCAAAATCCTTCTGAGGTGATGGCGGGTGACCTGGACTCTGACCTTGGTCATCTTTGAGTTCCAGACAAGCTCGCCCCACGTCAGAAATCTTATTTGTTGCTGTGGCTAGTTTCTCCTCACAGGCTTTTAAGCGTTCCTGTGATGTTTGACATTCACTTTGTAAACGCACGCCTTGTTGGACTAACGCCTCCTTTTCCAATCTGCATTCGTTCAGAGCTTCTGATGTAAGCTTTAACCGTTGTTGTAACGTATCGTTGTCTGAACACAGTGCTTGGTACTGAAACTCTCTATCCCTAATCTTCTCCTCATATGAGTGAGCTTGTAATGACAGCTTATTTTGTGAGAGCTCCCTCTCACGTTGTAACTCATGTGCACTGGTCTCTTCATCAAGTTTAGACTGTGCCATGAATTTGAGATACTCCTCTCTGTCTGCTGCATATGCTTTAGACAGCACATCATTTTGTTCAACCTGTTGATCCAATTTGTCTTTGAGAAGCAGAGAAATTTTTGCTAACCGTTCAAGGCTCAGCTTTTTATTCTCTGTCACCGTGGCATTTTCTGCTAAACTTTTCAGTACCGTAGCTTTCTGAATTTCATCCATCTCTTCTAATGGTGTACCAATTACTGGGGTCGTTAAAATATTTAAAGCTCTCTGAATTATGTCAACCTGTTGATGTTCATCATCTGACTCATAGGAGCTCAAGGGATCATTGCTTTCCTCCTCTTTTTCCATTATCTCTTTATTTATTTTATTTAAATAAATAGACATGTAGCATATATGATGTAAATGCTAAAGATCTGGCAAAAATGGTGTTCACTCAAC
>NC_056507.1:49984841-49985639 GCF_014905685.2 Nematolebias whitei | reverse complement strand
TAACCTTTAAATCCATTGAATAGCATTTGACCATTTATATTTAAAGGCTATAAGCTAACAAACAATTAGGATTTGCTTTGCCACAACAATATAAACACTCACCAGTTTGCTTGTTTCTGGTCTTTTAAGCACAAACAGCAGTGTCTCACAGTTTAGAAACATCTAAAAGCTGAGAAGCATACCAGTAAGGATTTGATAGTATTTGACAGTCTATAAAATGTATTCAAAATTTCTTAATGCCCACCTGCAGCAGCTCTGAACTTCCTCAGTCACACACCTGCTCTCCCAATTGATGGGAGGAGCTATGTTTTTCTATGAAACTCAAATCCCGTGAAATCTCATGAGATTTCACACTTAGTCCCAAAACAGTGGCATAAAACTGAGGAAATACAAGCACCAAAATTGACTGGGTTACAGACAGGAAGATGTTGTGTTTTTAGGTGGTAAAATAAATCAGAAAGGTTTCCTTTTCTGTTATATTTATTTTATTTTTGGTGTTTTAGCAATTAAACGTGTATTTTCCTTTCAGTAATTGAGTAAACTTATCGACTTCTGTGATTATCTGTGACTGTATCTATCAAAAGTTCTTAATTTTTCATTTTGCACCTCCTCATGAGGATTTATCAGTGAATGAAAAATTTCTTAGTAAACGCCTTCTCTGGGCATAAATACTTTAATCACTTTTTAAATGTAAGATAACTATAAATCAGCTTGAGGAACGTTTATTAACTCAAAAATGCTTCTGACAGAAATAAAACACGTTTAATTTCACCAAAATATCCTAAACACGAAGTGAAA
>NC_056507.1:49981628-49984741 GCF_014905685.2 Nematolebias whitei | reverse complement strand
GTCAGGGTAGAACTCCTCCGAGGACTGAAAAGAGTCTTTGGTCACGACAGCGTCCATTAGGCAGGAGGACAGACACTCCTCTGCCCAACCCAGAATCTCCCCCTTTCTCCAGTCAATGTGTGGATTGTGTTTAATAAGCCAGGTGGCACCTAAAACCACCGGAGATTGAGGGGAATTAATCACGAGGAAGCTGATAGTCTCTTTATGGTTACCCCCCAAGTGAAGAGTGACGGGCTCCGTAATTTGTGAGGAAGAGTTCAAAGGGTGCCCATCCAGAGCCACCACAGAAGTTTTACTGGATGACTCCAGTACCATGATACCCGCGCGGACAGCAAACTTATAGTCCATAAATTCAGTATCAGCCCCAGAGTCAATAAATACTTTTACAGGAGTCGAAGACTTACCCGGGATGGAGAGACTAGCCTGCTGGATGATGGATGAGGAGAGTTCAGACGACAGTGTTTTGCTCTGTAAACATCTCCTCACGTTTACTGAGCGAGACCTTTTACCGGGCACAAAGAGATGATATGTCCTGTTCCACCACAATAGAAACACAGACGCCCCCTCCGCCGTCTCTCACGTTCGGCGGGAGTAAGGCGACTACGACCCAGCTGCATGGGTTCCTCTGTGGTTAGAGAAGAAGAAACAGAAGACAGCAGAGGAACCTTAACCTCCATAGGAGGCTCACTAACCATCGGGGTGGTCGGTAGAGAGCGCGACCCTCGCTCCCTTGACCGCTCGACCAACCGAAGGTCCACCCTGGTGGCCATGTCCTCCAGGTCTTGAAGGGAGTCTGGGTATCGTTTAGTGGCAAGACCGTCCTTGATGTTCTCATTAAGACCTCGGTAGAAAGCATCGGTGAGCGCCTCCTCGTTCCAATGACTACCTGAAGCGATAGCATGAAAGTCTATAATGTAGTCTGTTACTTAACGGTTACCTTGACGGATGGTGAACAGGCGTCTGGCGGCTTCTCTCTCAGGGAGGACTGGATCGAAAACGCAACACAGCTCCTTTGCAAAAGTCTGAAAAATATAACAGTTTGGGGAGTCTCGTTGCCATTCGGCGGTTCCCCACCTCTTGGCCTTGCCAGAGAGGAGGGAGATCGTGTAAGCTACCTTCGATCTCTCAGTGGTAAAACACGAGGGTTGCAGCTGAAAATGAATCTCACACT
Organism: Nematolebias whitei; assembly: GCF_014905685.2. Lineage (NCBI taxonomy): Eukaryota > Metazoa > Chordata > Actinopteri > Cyprinodontiformes > Rivulidae > Nematolebias > Nematolebias whitei. The sequence goes on along the minus strand of NC_056507.1, from coordinate 49,983,570 downwards.
GAGTGATGAAGGGACGGCACTGATCGGGTTCCCCAGAGAACAGCTCGGGAGGAGCAAGACGAGGCTCCCGAGCAGGTTCAGAACAAGTACGAGGGAATGCAAAGTCCTGGTTAGTGTGAAGTGGAGTAATAGTTTTTAACATACATACAATGTCTTCCATACCTGACTCAAGTTTATTAATAGCACCCTCGACACCAGAGCGCCAGTCAGCAGAAGGTGAGTGGTCCATATTGGCCAGATAGTTCAGTAACGAACCCCCAAATGTCTGGACCAAAATCACCACAAACACCAAGACTCAGGTTAAAAGGTTTATTTTTCTTGGTGGGGCCTTGCCTCTCAAAGTGAACCTGGCTCTGGTGTCGGTCTCAGGGTAAACTACTGTAACGAGTCTAAGGACAGGGAGAGAACGGTTAGTGGCCCGACAGGAGACAGAAGCAAAAGCAAAAGTCAGAATACGGAAACCACTAACCGTTACTCTGTCAGGAGGGGGTTCAGAGGAGCTGAGACGTTCCAGCACGGTGGGATCGCTGCAGGGGGGATGGTCCTGGTGAGAGGAGACAGCCAGCTGCAGTGAAGAGCTCGAGGATGGATGGGAGGAGATGACACACTGGTCCGTGAGGCGTGAGGCGTGAGGCGAAGTCAATCAGGCGAGGGTCGAAACCGGAGATCAGAAGAGCGTCAGTCCAAAGCAGGAGCAGGCGAGGAGGCAGTGTGAAGGAGGCGTAGGTCGGTGCCGATGAATGGAGGCGTAGATCCGGTGAGGAGCGGTCTAGAGGCGAAGTCAGGCGAGCAAAGGTCCCAGAACGAGAAGTCAGCACGAGGAGGCGAGGATACATAAACCAAGGAGCGGGACAGGAGCAAGGAATGCAAAAACAAAAACTGGACAGGAGGGGAACTATGAAAAAGAAACAAAACACTACAAGGGAAACCGGAAACTATGAGCGCTGGATAACTACTTGCAGTAAAACTGTGTTCGACTATCTGGCACTCACCCTGTGTGCAGGTCAGGTTTATAAAGGGTGAAGCGACAGGTGCATTTAATGAGAGGTAATCAGTGCAGAGTGTGCTGGAGAGAAGACAACCTTAAACCCACATGCAGCCAGAGGAGAGGAGATCAATGAGTGCTGCAGAAAACAGAATCACAACCCCAAACATAAATAAAAAGAGGAAGGTAAAGAAAAGAAGGTTTACAGACACCAAGCAGTGAACAGAGTGAAAAAGATTTGACTCGAACAGGCGTGAATCGTGACATATCCCCACCTCAATGGACGCCTCCTGGCGTCCCACCTGGCTGATCGGGGTGATCGGCGTGAAAGGCAGCGATGAGGGGTTTGTCCAGGATGTGACGAGAGGGAACCCAGGAACGTTCCTCAGGGCCATACCCCTCCCAATCAACCAGATATTGAAGACCCCGACCCCTCCTCCTAGATCGGAGGAGGCGATGGACGGTGTAAGCAGGGGAACCATCGATCAGACGGGCGGGTGGGGGGGAACAAACAGGGGAGTGAAATTTGGATGTTACAACGGGTTTAATGCAGGAGACGTGGAAAGAGGGGTGAACGCGAAGCGACTTGGGAAGGGTGAGACGTATAGATACTGGGTTAATGATCTTGGAAATGGGGAAGGGACCAATAAAACGGGGGGCGAGTTTGCGAGACTGTGCCTTAAGGGGAAGGTTTTTGGTGGAGAGCCAGATGTTTTGGCCCACCGCGTAGGTGGGTTGACAAGACCTACGGCGATCAGCTTTCCTAATGTAGATCGCTGTGGTCTTGAGCAGGGCTCGTCTGGCCCTTCTCCAGGTCCTCTGGCATCTGAGGGCCGCCAGGTGAGCCGAGGGGACCATAGCCTCGCGTTCTTGAAGGGAGAGGACGGGAGGCTGAAAACCAAAAACAACGTAAAAGGGGGAGAGGCCAGTAGCTGAGGAGGGGAGGGAATTGAGCGC
>NC_056507.1:49978847-49981528 GCF_014905685.2 Nematolebias whitei | reverse complement strand
TGTTAAAATAATCTGAAGTTGGCAACTGTTTAATCAGATAAGTGCTAGCACAGTGAATAACCATGGCAGGTGTGATAGAAAAGGATTTTGATCCTTGTGAGATGAAGGACTGGTTAGAGAGAGCGTTGACGCTGCTCACAGAACCCTTACATCCATATGGTGAACAGGTGAACAGCATGGACTCAAAAGAGTTATTGGATGAGCTGAAGGAGGTTGCAGAGAGTGTGACCTCTACAGAAATAACAAAGTCAAGCTATGAAAAGCTGGCTAAATTGGCAATATTACTGAAAGCATCATTCTATGCTACGGTAAACAAGACTGATGACCTTGCAATAAGGTTAAACAGCGAAAAAGAGGTGGTTCAGGAAATTGAAGAACACTACCTTCAATTTAAAAGTGAACACGAGGTCCTCACAAAAAACATCTTGAACAGATGTTTCAGTCACAGCAAGACGCACGTGCAGAAATTGATTCACTGAACAGCCAAGTACAGTCACTTAATGCATCACTAACTGAAGCCAGGGATGCTAAAGAACTGTGTTCCAGAGCATACTTTGCATTAAGACGGGATTACGTCGAGACAATGTCACAAGTGTCCCGCTGCAAAGCTGAGATAGACGTGCTTAAAACACAACTTTGCCATGCAGAAAGGAAATATGGTGAGAGGCATGGACAGAATGTGGAGACACACTGGGTTTCAGACCCAAATCTCCTTACATCACACACACCTCCATCCATACCTAATGTGGTAGAGACAGACCTGAACAGGTCTCCTCTACCGAACAGTCAACAGAGAGCATTGAAACTTCCTCTTTCAATAGATGATCTTCAAAAACTCTCAAAATATGTACAACGCTTTGTACCTGGACCAATGGGTTCAACTGGAACAAAAGCGTATCTCAAAGACCTTGAATTCAGACTGAGTGGTTATCCTAATGCTACGGTTGGGGATAAAATCAGTCTGATAAGGCTCACTTCGGACAGAGAGGTGTTCACCTTCATCAAGCGTCTACCTGATGCAACGAGAAGGGATTACAACCTTCTGTGTGAAGCTTTGATCAGAGAGTACGACCCCTGCACGGGACCTGCTGGTTTCCCAGCTGCTGACAAGGTCACGCAAGGGAAGAATGAACATCCAAAGGTTTATTACAAAAGAATCTTCCAAGCTTATTTTGGTTACAGAAATGAAACCGGAATGGAGGAAGAAGAAGGTTTTAAATTTGTTTTCAGCAAAAATCTCCACACTGACATACGCATGTCAGTACAGATGATGGCAAATTTCAAAGAAAAATCCATCAATGAGATTAAACAGTGTGCTGTGAATGTGTTTGAGGCATGTTCTCATGCTAAGACGCCCATAGAGGTGTTTCCTGGTATAAAAGTTAAACCCCACTCCCTAGAACTGGGTGGATGGAGTGCATCGCCTCCTCCTCCTAAGGAAGGCGAGAAAAAGCAGTATTTTCAAACTAACAAACCGCATAATGAAGGTGCACGCTGGGACAAAAAAGCTCCTCTTTCAGAGGATGAACGTGATTATCGTGAATGGGGTGTGCGTAGGACGCAAAGATATGGGATCAAAGAGGACCCGTATTATCAGGGGAAGTCCGAAAAGGAACCCCCAAAAGACGTACCTAACCGTCCCCCACCTCGGACGAAACGAACCGAGGCGAAAAAGTCACAAAGGTCCCAGATACAAGGCCCTACACCTCTGAGCTCGGAAGAGACAGAGAAACTACACAGGTTGTTGGAAACTTTGAAACACGCTGAAATGGGAAACCAGCCTGGAGCACTATGTAGTGATGTGATCGCTACTAAATCTGAAGGTGCGAATGACAACGTCACAGATGTCGGTGGAACACACCAAGACACTGTTGTTGTTGCCTCCAACAACCCCTCATCGGAAAAAGGGGGGTAAACTCACACACAAACGATGATGAGTCATCGCAAGCTGAACACTCAGAACCTGATTTTCATGATTTTGAACTAGGCATTCCATTTCTGGGAAGACTCCCAGATAACCTGGTACCGAGTCAAGAAGCTGGGCCAGTATGGTTCACTAAACCAACACAGGCCATAGCTCTTTTCTCAACCGATGATGTCGACCAAGGGCCTGAAACCTATGGTGTCTTACCCATAGACAGGTCCGACGACTCAGAAAGGGATTCGTTGGAGCTCCCCAAGGAGCAAGAACCCTTATCAGTCTCATCACAGATTGATCAGGTGGTCGCCCAAGCCGACGCTCTGACATCTGATGAAGAAAGAGACAAACTTTGCCAAGTTCTTTTAACACTAGAAGTCCCAGGAATATCGACCTCCCCCCAGAAGTCCTGAAAAAGGGTCAAAAGACCCTTAGCACTAGAGTGACCCGATTTTCAAGATCCTGAGGACAAACCCCCCTCCTTCTCCTCAACAATTTGCGGGCCATTAACTGCCATTTGTTTTAAATATGCACACAAGTAACTCAGACACACCCACCTCACCAGACTGCATTCCAATGTCCAATCCAGTGAGCGGGGGATATAGAAGCCAGGTTCACTTGCGCAAAAAAGCACAGCCTTAGTCAAAGTAGTGCTCCAAACCGGACAACTCTGATGGCTCCAATTAGCATCCTTTCATTTGTAAATGTGGCCATTGCCTTAGGAATCAGCAGGGGAGAGATAAGCTGAACTCACACAAACGTC
>NC_056507.1:49978290-49978747 GCF_014905685.2 Nematolebias whitei | reverse complement strand
CACTAAAACCACCCCCTGTTCGGTCGATCGACCAATCAGGAAGCTCTTAGAGGAACCGGAAGTGACCTCTTTAAAAGGTTCAACACTTCCTAGTTCCAGGGGAGAGTGAGGGAATGCTGGAATAGAGTTCCGAGAGTGCGGAGAGAGAATGCAGAGTTCAGAATGCTGGAGAACAACAGCAACTAAGCTGAACGAGAGAAGTTCAGAGGAACTATGAAGAAGTCTGTTCTGGGATGATCTCACGACTCCGAACGGTTCCCTACTATCCTTACGGAGACGCTGGAAAGCGTTTGAAGAGAACTCTACACCGAGGCCGAACTATCGTCTGCAAAGGTATCTGAGGCAGGCTTGAAACACAAGAGTCAGGGTGGCTACTGGGTAATACCAGATGACTAGGCCTCAGACTGACTAAGCCTCTTGGATGAGGGGCGAAACGTTTCTTTTTAACAAAAAAACG
>NC_056507.1:49977504-49978280 GCF_014905685.2 Nematolebias whitei | reverse complement strand
GGATGAGGGGCGAAACGTTTCTTTTTAACAAAAAAACGAAGTCCAGAGGACATGATTCAACCTTTTTTGTTGCCACTAGTACCCAGTTTAATACTCTTGAATTTATCCTGTATGCTATATTTCTAATCTGATGAGTTAATTTATTTAGAGCAGACGAATGGGGGAGTCCGCTTACCATGATTCTGAGGTGACCCTCAGAAAATCTCTGTGATGATGAGAGGCATAGTCCAGTCTCCCAGGAGAGAAGTACTGGCCAACCCCAAAGCAAACACAGCTATCCCAATTAGAAAAGATCAGAGCTTTGGATGGGCCCGGGCCAAGCTTTTAGAAATATGAAACCTCTCCAGTCTGCTGTTACAAGTGAAGATTTAAATCCAATCCCGTTTCAGTGAGAAGAGAAATAAATCCCAGCCTTGTCTCAAACTGGTAAAATCCAACTTCTTTCGGGCTTCTCTGATCCTCCGAGCTGCTTCCTGCTTGTAGTTCCTTCCGCTCGACTCTTCGACTTAGCTTTGACCAAGTTTCATCAGTTCAATCTGTATTTAAAGACCCCTTTATCCTCCTCCTCTTAAGGAGGGGTTAGAGGCTTTTCTTGGAAAATTACATCATCCTTTTTCCAGTAACTGACTGTTGTTTTGTACCTTTAACCGGTCCTAACCGGCTTTTTGGATTTTTCCCCAAAGTTGTTTTGCTATGTGTGGGTACTTTCCAGAACTTGAGAAAAACAAACTGTTTCCTGTTTTTGCTCAGAAGTGCGTCACCACATGATGAGTCGA
>NC_056507.1:49963119-49977404 GCF_014905685.2 Nematolebias whitei | reverse complement strand
CAGATTTGTGATGGTTACAGACTTGATACGGCAACAGACCCGTTATGCCAACAGACCTGTTATGGCAACAAACTCGTTATGGCAACAAACTCATCATACATCAGGTCTCGATCTGCACTTTTCTCTTCAACACTTTTCAATAACAAGTAAATCATACAATTATACAATGGATTACACAATTTTTATAAATCAATAGTTGATTACATGTTGATTATTAGTAAAACACTTTTGATTACACTTTTTTATATTTAGCTTGATTTAAAGCAGAAGTTCAGTCCTTTTGCTCTCAGCTGTAGAGGAGAACTGATCAGGCTTCATCTTCATTAAAGCTGGTTGTCTGTTCTTCATCATTTGGACACCAGGTTTATCGACACTACTTTTTAGTGTCCTGTTATGTAATCTGTTGCTGTGTGCTTGTTCTGTTTGTCCTTGTACAGCACTTTTGTGCTTCGAGCTCCTGGTTGTACCTCTCAGTCTGACCATTAGACTGAGGGTGGTATCCCGACGTCAGGCTTGAGGTGGCTCCCAAGGCATGGCAGAAGGCCTTCCAGACTTGCGAAGTGAATTGTGGACCTCTGTCAGAAACTATGTCAAGGGTTATGCCATGTAACCGAAAAACATGTTTAATCAGGATCTGGACTCTCTCTGATGCTGAAGGTAGTTTAACTAGAGGTATGAAGTGTGCTGCCTTGGAGAAACGATCAATGATTGTACATACAGCAGAGTTACCTTCAGAAATCGGTAATCCAGTGACAAAATCCAGAGCTATGTGAGACCATGGACGCCCAGGTGGAGGAAGGGGATGGAGGAGGTCCGCCGGGGATTGAATATTGTTCTTACTACAAGCGTAGGTGGTGCATGCGGACACGTACTCCCTGATATCCTTCTCCATGTTAGGCCACCAGAAGCGTCTCTTTGCGATTGAAATTGTGAGTCTCATGCCTGGGTGACAGGAAAATCTGGCAGAGTGAATCCAGTGTAGAACCTTACTTGTGACGGCAGAAGGGACAAATCTCTTCCCTGGGGGACAGGTGCCGGGGTCAGGTTCACTCCTTTGGGCCTCGAGGATCTCCTTTTCGATGTCCCACATCATGACTGCCACCGTGCAGGACTGGGGTAGAATATGATCAGGTGACTCTGTCTCGGATGATGAGAACTGACTGGAAAGAGCATCAGGTTTAACGTTACGGGAACCAGGGATGTATGTGATAGAAAAATTAAATCGGGCGAAAAATAATGACCAGTGAGCCTGGCGGGTGTTGTCTTTTAGCCCCTTGAATGTATGCAAGGTTTTTGTGATCTGTCCAAATTACAAAGGGTAATTCTGCTCCCTCCAGCCAATGCCTCCATTCTTCTAAGGCCAGTTTTATAGCCAGCAGTTCTCGGTTTCCCACATCGTAATTTCTCTCAGTGGGAGACAGCCGCCAAGAGAAAAAGGCACAGGGGTGGATCTTACTATCCATAGAGAATCTCTGAAAGAGGACTGCACCCACCCCAGTATCCGATGCGTCCACCTCCACAATGAACTGCCGATGGGGATCCGGGTGGGAGAGGATGGGGGCTGAGGAGAAGAGTGTCTTAAGTTTCTGGAAAGCATCCTCAGCTTCTGGGGACCAGACAAATTTTCGGAGAGAGGAGGTGAGTTGGGTTAGTGGTGTGGCTACCTGACTGTAGTTCCTGATATAATGTCGGTAGAAATTGGAGAAACCCAGGAATCGTTGGAGCTCTCTCCTATCCTGGGGAGTAGGCCACTCTGCTACTGCTTTAATCTTCTCTGGGTCAGATTGGACCTGTCCTTCTTCAAAAATAAAACCCAGAAAAGTTACAGATGGCAAATGAAACTTACATTTCTCAGATTTGACATAAAGTTTGTTTTCCAAGAGTCTCTGAAGAACAGCCTTGACATGACTAATGTGTTGAGCCGGGTCTTTGGAAAAAATCAAAATAACGTAGAGATAAACAAAGACAAATACATTCAGAAAATCTCTTAGGACGTCATTGATAAGGTTCTGAAAAACTGCTGGAGCGTTGGTGAGGCCGAAAGGCATGACCAGGTATTCAAAATGTCCAAGGGTGGTCTTGAATGCGGTCTTCCATTCGTCCCCCTCTCGGATACTAACCAGGTGGTAGGCATTGCGGAGGTCTAGCTTGGTGAAAATTTTGGCATCTTGTAGCTGTTCATATAGGGAGTCGATAAGTGGCAGGGGATACTTATTCTTAATGGTAATCTTGTTAAGGCCTCTGAAGTCGATGCAGGGTCTCAGAGTCTTGTCTTTTTTAGATACAAAGGAAGAACCCTACACCGAGGGGAGAATTGAATGGACGGATTATGCCCGATTTTAAGGACTCTTCTATGTACTGCCTCATAGTCTCCCTTTCTGGTGTAGATGAACATATATCTGTGATATATTCATAAATTAAACGGATTCATTCATTTTTCTGGACTGAATAATATCGTGCATTGAAATTAAATGTGACGTGAGACGTTAATTTTCTTTGACCCATCAAATGAATGCGGTCATTTATTAACAGAATCAAAGTTTAACATCACACATTTACATTAATTTGGCAAATTGATTTCAACAACAGCTTAATTAATTAGCTCTACGTCAGAGACCATACGGCCATGGTATCTGGGTTCAAGCTCTACAACAGACATTTCTGAAAATATCTGGATGATTACTGGCAAGATAGAAGAGTTTAAAGATGGAAATGAAGTTTAAATGGAGAGGAAAAGATGGATGAGTGAATATGTGTATGTATCAGAACGGCACTCTCCATTAGATCTCAGCTTCCTCCTCGGTACACTTAGGTAGTGTAAATCGACTCTTTACCTGTAGAAGATGTCTCCACTGGTACGGAGTTCCATTTAACGCACCCTTTCAGCGTCTCCGTAGGAACAGCTGTGAATCGTCCGAAGTAGTGACGGTATTCCGTTCGACACACGTTCACCCCACTGGTGGACTCACATGAGGAGTAAGTCCGTCAGAGGCTCTACTCAGATGTGGAAGATTCCATAATTCCCACAAGACTTGGAAGAACTGCGGATCATGTCTGGAACCTCCTGTTCTCTCCAGCAACCTTTCTGTTCGGTTCTGCTCTCCGAACTGAACTGCTCTCCCACCGCACTCTACTGGTTGGAACTAGGAAGTGTCGACATTTAAAGAGTTCTGTTTCCGGTTCATTTGAGAACTTCCTGATTGGTCGATCGACCGAACAGGGGTGTGTTTTAGTGATTTAAGAGGTTATTAAAAGTCAGAAAAACAGAAAAATGTTTTGGAACAGACTGAAATGTTTTTGAGACAGACAAGAGAAATGTTTAGGCGAGTTGGGAGGAAACAGGTGCCAGCTTCTCTATTTACGTCTGAGAGGATTTAAAAACATGACAGTTCGTTCCAACAAACTTGTCTGCGTTTGTCTCCGACCTTGGACCGACTTACAACCTCATTTCAGACAGAAAATCAAAATGCATAATTACTCTTGTAACAAACATTAACTTGATTTCTACTTTGAATGAGGATTAAAAATCATTAATACTGTTTCACAGTTGATTTAAAATGAGTAGTTCACTTCAACATTTAAAATGGTTTGAACTAAACACACTTTAATTATCAAGACTTTTGTAAAATAGTAATGATAATAAAAAAAAGTGTTCTTTCAATTGATCAGTGCAGGACACACTTAGAAAGTCTCTAGATGAACTTAATTTAGTGTTTCTGGACTCAAATCAATGAAATACAGTTCTTGTCCCAGGAAGGCCCTCAGGGCCAGATTTGACCTGAGGCTTAGTTCACTACACTGGGCCCGACAGGTTGTAGAGTCTGCTGGACGGCAGGGAGGCACCAGGAAGGAGATCTATAGGACAGTCATAAGGTCTGTGGGGTGGTAGAGAGATGGCCTCCTGTTTGCTGAAGACCGGGGCAAGAGCATGATATATGGGGGGTACTTTGGAAAGGTCAATTTTTCCTGGACGGGGGGTGAGAAGGACCCTACTGAAATGGCCGAGTGTAAACAGTCAACAGAACAAGTATCGCCCCAACGTTCAATCAGGTTATCCCTCCAATTGATTTGGGGGTTGTGTTTAACTAACCAAGGATAGCCTAATATAAGTTGAGGTCTCGGGGAGTCAAAAATAAAAAACTCACATTTTTCATGATGGTTGCCTGAAAGAACCAGGTGAAGGTCTCGAGTCCAGTGAGAGATGGAGGTAATGGTCTGGCTGGTGAGACCTGACACATTGACAGAATTATTTAAAGGAACTATAGGTAGATTAAGATGTTTGACGATATCTTGAGAAATAAGGTTCTGTTCGGCTCCGGAATCAATCAGTGCTTGTATGGGGATATTTACATTCTTAAAACAAATTATTGCAGGTAGACAAAAACTTTTCTCGGGAGAAGAGGTCACCAATATCTCCTGACCTATTGAGGGTTTCTTCCTTTTAAACGGAGCTGACAATTTCTCACATAATGGCCGTGTTTGCCACAGTAGAGACATTCAATGGCAGAAATTCTCCGTTGTTTATCCTCGGGGGATAGTTTTGCCCAACCCACCTGCATTGGTTCCGGTTCGGGGAGCGCCGGTGTCCAGGAACTACTTCTGGTTGAGGGGCGGTCCCAAGGTTTGTAGTCTTTCTCCAACTCCCGTTCCTTATATCGGGTATCAATACGAATGGCAAGATTAATGAGTTCCTCTAGGTCCTGAGGAGGTTCTCGTGTGGCGATCTGGTCTTTAATGTTCTCATTTAATGCGTTACGAAAAACACTCTTTAACGCCATTTTCCCCCATCCAGACTCTTCCGCGATTACCCGGAAGTGGATGGAGAACTTGATGGTAAATAATCTTTGTTGGGCCTCCTCTTGTAGTAAAGGGTGGTCGAAAGCTAGCCGAAAACTTTTGATAAAAGAAGCGTACGGTAGAGAGGCTAAGGGATGAGAGCGAAGATGAGCATGGGCCCATTGTAGAGCTTCGCCCTTGAGGGCGCTGACAATATAAGAAATACAGGATGTATCGGAGGCGTACCTGATGGGAGCTTGGTTAAATGCAAGCTCACACTGAAGAAGGAACCTACCCACCAGTTTGGAATCTCCTCCAAAGAGCTCGGTAGGTCAGACATCGGGTTTGTGTCTAAAGATAGGAGCTGGAGCTGGTGTTGGTTCGTTAAGACGTGGGGGTTCGGGGTCCTTGGTAGCCATGGCGGCGAGTTGTTGTCTCAGAGATGTGCTTAGAGACTTCATGGGGCGATATGTGTTTGTCTACCTTGATGATATTCTTGTATTATCCAATGATCTAAACACTCACAAGAAACATGTTCGATCTGTCATCCTCTGGCTTCTCCAGAACAATCTTTTCATTAAAGCAGAGAAATGTGAATTTCATAAGACCACAACCTCGTTTCTTGGCTTCATCATTGCCCCTGATCAGGTGTCTATGGACCCAGCTAAAGTTTCTGCTGTTCAAGATTGGCCCAAACCAGAAAACCGTAAGCAACTACAAAGGTTTTTAGGATTTGCCAATTTTTATCGTCAGTTCATAAAGAACTACAGTTCCATTGCTGCTCCCCTCCATGCTCTCACCTCCACAAAGGAGAGGTTTTTGTGGTCTGATAAAGCCAACAAAGCTTTCCCCCTTCTCAGGGACCTGCTCACGTCCGCCCCTGTTCTCCGCTCCCCTGATCCCACTCAACAGTTCATTGTTGAGGTTGACGCCTCTAATACTGGGGTGGGTGCCGTACTAAGTCAACAGTCTCTGTCTGATGCTAAGATCCATCCCTGTGCATGTTTTTCCAGGTGTTTATCTGCCTCTGAGAGGAATTATGATGTTGGTGACAGAGAGTTGTTGGCAGTCAAACTAGCATTAGAGGAGTGGTGTCATTAGCTGGAGTGAGCAATGCATCCATTTATCATATGTACGGACCATATGAATCTTGAATACCTAAAGACTGCCAAGAGGCTTAATCCTAGACAGGCCAGGTGGGCTCTGTTTTTCAGTCGTTTCAACATCTACTTATCTTTCAGACCCGGGTCCAAGAATGCAAAACCTGATGCTATTTCTTGGCTACATAAGCCAGCTGGGGAGGAACAGACCGGTGGTGAGGTTTTCATTCTTCCTCAGTCTGTAAGGTTGGGGATCACTCGTTTGGATCTGGAGAGGAGGATTGAGGAGGCCCACCATGACCATCCTGTTCCCAAGGATTGTCCTACTAAACGTTTGTTTGTCCCAGATCACCTTGTCTTAGAGGAACTGACCTTCTGTCATTCATCTCGTCTGTTTTGCCACCCAAGAATTTGCAGGACACTGTCAGTGGTCCGAAGCAGTTTTTGGTGGAAGAACTTGGCCCAGGATGTCAAAGATTTTGTTACCTCCTGTCAAGCATGTGCTCAAGTCAAACCCTCCAGGAGGCCACCACCTGGGCTACTCCGACCACTTCCTATTCCCCATAGACCATGGGCGTGCATTGCAATGGACTTTGTCACAGGTTTGCCAGAATCCAACTCATTCACTGTCTTGCTTACTATAATTGATCGTTTTTCCAAGATGATTCACCTTGTTCCCCTCAAGAAGCTCCCCTCTGCTAAAGAGTTAAGGTCAGTCCTGGCCCGTGAAGTTTTCCGTCTTCATGGCCTACCGTGTGACATTGTCTCGGACAGGGGTCCACAATTTGTCTCCCAGTTCTGGGGAGAGTTCTACAGTCTGCTTGGCATCAATGGCAGTCTTTCTTCTGGTTTTCATCCCCAGACTGATGGTCAGACAGAAAGAGCTAATCAGGAGATTGAGACCAAACTCAGAGCTCTCTGTCAGCAAGATCCTTCTAAGTGGTCTGAGAACTTGCCATGGGTCAAATTTGCCCTTAACTGCTTACCATCTTGTGCCACTGGTCTGTCTCCCTTCTATGTGGTATATGGCTACCAATCCCCTGTTTTTTATGTACAGGAGAAGGAGGCCAATGTCCCCTCTGCTCACACCATGGCGTGGTGATGTCATCATGTCTGGAAGAGAGCCTGCAGAACCCTCAAATCTGTTACAACAGTCTACTCCCGCTGTGCCAACCATCACCGTGTTCCGGCCCCAGCATACCAGGAGGGGCAGAGGGTATGGCTCTCCACCAGAGACCTCCTTCTCAAGGTGGAGAACCGTAAGCTGGCTCCTAGGTTCATTGATCCATTTCCCATTGCAAAGATTATCAATCCTGTTGCTGTTCGCTTACGTCTCCCACGTGCCCTGCGCATCCATCCCACATTTCATGTGTCACGGGTCAAACAATTCAAGTCATGCCGTTTCATGTGGTACCGTATTTGGGCTTTACTGCTGTTGTCAATGTATGATCCTGTGCCTTGATCCACACCTTCTGCACCACCTTGAATGGGACGTCGAGGTCTGTTTGTTCCTCTTTATCCTTGGAGCCCTGCCCAGTTTCCTAGGTGGTGAACTGTCGTTGGTTGACTTCTTGAATGGGGAGGGCCTACCAGCTAGAACATCTGTCATTCAATGCTTGTCCCACCTCCACAGCTTTGGTACTCCATTCTTTGGCGTTAGCATTTTTAGCTATCCAATTTTTGACCAAACCTATGGCTCTTTCGGCAACTCCATTGGCTTGAGGTTTGTAGGGTGGTGTTAGATACTTATCTAGACTGGTCCTGGGGTTTTTGATCTGCTCAGAGATGGGATTATAATTAAATTATGAACCGGTTCTGACTGGGTTAAACTGGGTCAGCAACTCTAAAAGAGTCTCCCAGGGATTCAATATCTGTCAAGGAATAGAGTTTATTTCTGCTTGTTACATCACGTAGAAAGCCTTTTGAAGCACTGTCTCATATTTCCTTACACATCAAAATCACATTAGATCTTTGAGATCACACTTAGTCACGCTCCCTCATACATGTGACAGGTTGAGATCACCTTCTGCAAAGGGAGGAGTCTAGGCCCCTATAAATCAGTAATGACATGGGACATCTGCCCTTCTGGTTTGTGATCACGTCATAGACCGGACTGGCCAGCGCTGTAAATTGTAACCTTTTCCTGCCTTGATTTTAATACAATTGGTAAAACTGAATTCATGCTTCCTTGATTTCCTGATGCATGCTCAATAATCCAGGTAGAAAAATCTAAAAAAGTTAAATCTTGTCCTCTGGACATTCAAAAAAAAAAAAAAAAAGGTAGAAACATTTCGTCTTTCATCCGAAAAACTTCCTCAGTCTGAGGTGCTATATTCAGCTCAGTCTCATAAATAGCACTTTCTCAGAGTGGATCAACCAGTTTGCTGCTGACAACCAAAACCAGCTGCTCACATGATCAAGAAGGACCATCAGCCTAACGATGGATCATTATTCAAGTCAAGTCAGATTTATTTATAGAGCACATTGAAAACAGAAACTGTTACCAAAGTGCTTAACAAAAATATCACATCATCAAATAAAATGTAGCAAGATATATTTACAGCACATGGAATTAAAATATAAAACCAAAAACAGTTAGAAACAATGAAATACTAAATCAGATCACGTTGTGTCAAAAGTCAAGGAAATAATAACAAAGAGCATTAACTCAGTCAGAAACAATCAAATACTAAATCAGATCTGATGGCCTTGTGTTAAATAGGAATAATAACAAAAGCATAAACAAAATCAGCATCACTGAAAACTAGATCTAAAGCTGATCACCCTGTGTTAAATGTCAATGAGTACAGATGTGTTTTTAGGAGAGCTTTAAAAGCAGAGACTGAGGTGGCCTGTCGAATGTTGATGGGCAGATTGTTCCAGAGCTTAGGGCCCATGACTGAAAATGCTCGATCTCCTCTGAGCTTCAGCCTGGTTTTTGGTACGGCCAAAAGCAGCTGGTCTGATGATCTCAAGGCCCGAGAAGGAGCATAAGGATGAAGAAGGTCAGAGAGATATGAGGGTGCAAGGTCGTTAATGCACTTGAATGTCAGCAGGAACATTTTTAAATCGATTCTGACACGCAGAGGAAGCCAGTGAAGGGAGGACAGAGCCGGAGTAAAGTGCTCAAACCTACAAGTTCCTGTTAAAAGCCTAGCTGCTGCATTTTGTTTGAGCTGGAGACGTGAAAGTGAAGCCTGACTGACCCCAACATAAAGTGAGTTACAGTAGTCCAGCCGGGTTGTAATAAATGCATGGACTAGATTTTCAAGGTCGGATCTAGACAAAACAGACTTAAGCTTAGCTATCTGCCTTAGCTGAAATACGTTTTTTTGTAGAACAGAGTTGATCTGTTTATTAAACTTAAAAGTTCGAGTCTAACACTACCCCGAGATTGGTAACCGACTGCTTTAGATGTGGCTAGAGGGAGTGCAGGTTTACAGGATCAGTGACAGTGGTAGAGCTTGGGTTAAACACAATGACCTCAGTCTTCTGATCATTAAAACTCAGAAGTTTGCAGCCATCCAAGTCTTGATGTCATCAAGACATTTTAGCAAAAGGGTGGATGGAACAGGAACTGTTGGGTTTTAAAGGCAGATAAATCTGAGAATCATCACGTAACAATGAAATGAAATATCATGTTTCTTCAGGATGGACCCCAAGGGGAGCAGATACAAAGAGAACAGAATGGGTCCAAGAATGGAGCCTTGCGGGACCCCACAGGAAAGAGGGACAGAAGCAGATAAATGATTGCCAAAGTTAACACAAAAACTCCTGTCACTCAGATACGAACAAAACCATTCTAGCGCCACCCCTGTAATCCCAACCCAGTGTTCTAGCCATGACATAAGGATGTTGTGATCAACAGTGTCAAATGCAGCGGTAAGGTCGAGGGGTACCAGGATCACAGACTGACCAGAGTCATTCACTAGCAGAATGTCATTACAGGACCTTCCTAAAGCTGTCTCGGTGCTGTGCAGTTGTTTAAATCCTGACTGGGGTGGGTTCGGGGTGGGCGCGGGGGCTTGGGGTTCTGGGGGCTTGTCGCCCCCGGGCTTGGGCCTGTGGGGATCGGGGATCTTGGGCTCTGGCGGGCGGGTTGCCGGGCTCTGGACCGGCTTGCGCTCTGGTGCCCGGTTCTGGGCAGGGGCCTTCGGCTCGTTGGTGGGTTGTGGGTTCATGGGCTGGGGGATTGGGTATTTGGGGGCGTGACCAGTGGCCCCTAAGAGGGGGTAGCTTGACCTAGCCTAGGTGTCTAGTGTGCTATGTGTTTTGAGAGATGTCCAAATGAGGGGTGGGTGTAGTATTTCTTCTGGGGTGGGGACTGGGTGGATGTCCTTGGGGGCGGCCCGGGACTGTGCATTGCCGACTGGCTGGCCCCTTTCCTGTGGTGGGGGCTCGCTCCCGGTGCTTCCTGGCTCTGTCGGCGGTTGGGCGGGCGCTCTTGGCCGGGTCGTCCTGGTGGGGTTTGGCTTCATCTGGTGGCAGGCTGACTGTGGTTTGTGGGGGTCCTGGCAGCCCTCGGGTGTGTGGGCTGCTGGTACTGCTTCTGGCGGTCCTCGGGGCCCTGTCCCTCTCTGGTCTGGAGCTCAGCGGGCCTGGCGGTAAGTCCTGATGGAGAGGTGTCTTGGCCTCAATCCCTGGGTGGACCTTGGGGAACTGGGGGGGACTGTTGGATCAGTGGCAGAGCTGACTCCCTGTGGGAGCATTTGCTCTCACAGTTATATTTCTCCCCATCCCTCACCATGCACCTCCACCCTCTTCATTTCAATTCCACACATTTAGGGTTGTTTGGGCTCGGGTGTGCTGCAACAATTTTACATCTCTGTTGACCATAGCCACCTGGGACTCAATTTTATTGTACACCTTAGACATTCATTCATAACATCCTCATGCCATTCACATATAGGAACTTGAGGTGGGCACATGTCTATGGGTGGTGGGATGACTTTACTCTCGCCCCCTGTGCCTGTGCTCACTTACAACGGTTGCATTTAGACACTAGGGTTTGGATAGAGTTGGGGTGGAGGGGAAACTGGCATCATGCCAGCCTTTGCTCCTTCTTCTTTCCTTTTTAATGGCACTATACAACAACACACATCAACAGCACATCTAGGAGCGGGAGTGTATGTGTCGGGGTCTTATTCTTTGTTTTTTTCCTCACCCCCCTAGTTCCCTAACTGCCATTCCAGGGGTGGGGTCCAGGAGAAGGGCAGGCCGTCGGGTGTTGACCAGGACTATGTGGGGGTTCGGGGTCTGGGGGATTGCCATGGGCAGTGCTGGCGCTGTGCTCTCCCTGGGGTTGTTTGGACCCCCTGAGCTTGGCTCTTGGGTGCCATGGTTGGCCCGCTGGCCGGGGTGGCTGCCGGGGCCTGGCGGGCGGTCGGCTGGGGGCGCGTACTTGGTTGTTGGCGGTGTGTGGGGGTGGTCAGTGGCGTGACCTCTTCGTGCCGGGGGGTGTCCTGTCGGCTGGGCGTGGCCTGGGCTGGGTCTGGGATATTGGCTCCTCTCCGCTCGAGAATGAATGGGTCAACCTCCTGGGTTTGGACATGGGCTGCCCTCTGTAGAGGGCGGATACATGTCTTGGACCTGGGGGGTATAGAGTGCGTATCGGGAATAAGAATGAAATGTATCGTTATTGTATGTCTTTGAGTGAGTGAGTGTGAGAATGAGGCTGGGACTGTATGATTGTGTCTGTGTATGAATGGGTATTTGTTAGGCCGAGACTCGGACTGCCCCCTCTTTGATACAACTGGGGGTGCTTGGCATCGCGCCCCTATCGCGCGGCCCCCTGGTGGGGTGTGCCCTTGCCTGCCGGCGTGCTTGGGGCCCTTGGTGTCGGGGGCTGGGTGCTTGGGCGTGTGTCAACTCGGCCTAGTGTCTGCCTTGTGAGGCTCGGGTCCTCTGGCCCTGTCAGGCCTTGGCCTGGGTGGTGTGAGTCCTCTGTGCCTGGGCCTCGGTGCCCAGGCCTGGACCTGCATCGGTGAGGCGGGTTCTGGCGGGGGCCTATGAATTTGTCGCTGTTGGCCCCAGGGGGTCACTGTATGTGGTCGCTAGAGGGGATCTTCCGGTTCTCCCCTGTGGTCCGATCTGGGGGGGTGGGTGAGTGGTTCGTCCTGTGTGGGTGGCCCTGGGGGCTCTGCGGTCGGGGTCCCTCCTGGGGTCTTGGGCTCTGGTCCCCCCTTTTTCATCTGCCTCTGGTCTTGGGGGTCGGGTCTCTGCTGCTTCACAGTTACTATTAAATGTTCTATTGGAGAAGCCTTATACACTTATGCATGCTCACAACCACACACAAATAGATGCAGGGATGTTTTTGTAGGCTTTATATGTAGATATATAGATATGTATATGAATGTATATTCATGTGTATGTATGTATGTATATATATAGGCGTAGGTATGGGTATATATATTTATGGAAACTTACTGCAAAGCCATGAATATTTTAAGTTCTTTATACATATGTATTTTGTTGCTATGTTTTGTCATGTTCTTTACAGGTGAACAGACAGTGGCCGGGTGTTTTGCCTTGTGCTCTCTTTGTGTATATTTTTTATATTTTGGAGTCTTACGTTATCTTTTCTTTCTTTCTATCCTATTAAAAAAACCTTACACTAGATAATCACTAGAATAAATATTTCATAATGTAAAACAACAAACGTACGGGCCGCCAGATGTAGATGAACATATATCTGTGATATATTATACATAAATTAAACGGATTCTTTCATTTTTCTGGACTGAATAATATCGTGCATTGAATAATTAAATGTAACGTGAGACGTTAATTTTCTTTGACCCATCAAATGAATGCGGTCATTTATTAACAGAATCAAAGTTTAACATCAAACATTTACATTAATTTGGCAAATTGATTTCAACAACAACATAGCTTAGTTAGCAAGCTTTACAATTAGGAAACCATACGGCCATGATTTCCCTTGCAACTTTAAACCAACAGACATTTCTGAAAATATCTGGATTAATTACTGGCAGGATAGAAGAGTTTTAAAGAGGGAAAATGAAGTTTATCTTGAGAGAGATGGGTGAGGGAATTTGTCTGTTATAACCAGAACAACACGCTCCTTTGGACCCAGCTTAACCAACGGTACACTTTGCGGTTGAAGATCGACTCTTTTACCTTTGCAGACGATAGTTCGGCCTCGGTGTAGAGTTCTCTTCCAACGCTTTCCAGCGTCTCCGTAAGGATAGTAGGGAACCGTTCGGAGTCGTGAGATCATCCCAGAACAGACTTCTTCATAGTTCCTCTGAACTTCTCTCGTTCAGCTTAGTTGCTGTTGTTCTCCAGCATTCTGAACTCTGCATTCTCTCTCCGCACTCTCGGAACTCTATTCCAGCATTCCCTCACTCTCTCTTGGAACTAAGAAGTGTTGAACCTTTTAAAGAGGTCACTTCCGGTTCCTCTGAGAGCTTCCTGATTGGTCGATCGACCGAACGGGGGTGGTTTTAGTGATGTAAGAGGTTAAAAAAGTCAAGGAAAAAGATTAAGTTTGTTTAAGAACAGACAGAAAATGTTTTGAAGAACCCGAGACTTCGTGGAGTCAATTCTCTCATATCTGCCTGAAAAAGTTAAACATGACATTTCTTTCCAGTAAACTTGTAATTGACCGAAACTTGACCTTTGACCAACTTACACTTGCTCATTTCAGACAGAAGATCAAGAAAATGAATAATTACTCTGTAACACATTCTAACTTGATTTCTACTTTGAATGAGGATTAAAAATTCATTAATACTGTTTCACAGTTGATTTAAAACGAGTAGTTCACTTCAACATTTAAAAATGGTTTGAACTAAACACACTTTGATTATCACGACATTTGTAAAATAGTAATGATAATAAAAAAGAGAGTGTTCTTTCAATTGATCAGTGCAGGACACTTAGAAAGTCTCTGGATTAACTTAATTTTGTGTTTCTGGACTCAAATCAATGAAATAACAGTTCTTGTCCCAGGAAGGCCCTCAAGGTCAGGATTTGACCTGAGGCTTAGTTCACTACAGTCCCCCCTTTGGAAATCATCGCCTGTCCATGGGGATGAATTCCAACATGAATTTACGCCTTCGAATGTCCTTGAGCTTGATGTAATCCAGCAAGGAAAACAAAAGTCAAAGGAGGTAATCCCACAATGTTTTTGGTAATTCCATTGTGTTAATGGTAATTCCATAATGTTGTTGGTAATTCCATTGTAGCAATGCTTTAACCCCCTTGGAAACAGAGTCTGTAACCCATTGGAAAAAGTCATATAATCCACAACGGTAAATCCACAACGAATGGAGGTGTTGATTAATCAGCATACAGAGGGGTACCCTTGGATTGAACTGAAGATGCGGCCACTGGATGAAGAGTGGAGACCAACGTCAGGATTGCAGGTCTCCTCCAGCGAAGGTC